>NW_010421795.1:14566-29816 GCF_000710305.1 Buceros rhinoceros silvestris | reverse complement strand
AGGCAAATGCTAAAAAAATATAAATTTATCTGAGTGATCAGTTTAGTTACAAAAGTGGGATGCATGAGCCACAAAATGCTGTGACAGGAGCCAAAGCAGAGGGGTCAGAAGGAAAATAGGCATGGAGCAAGCGGTGCTTTTCTAATGGGAAAAGTTCAGAATCGTAAAAAAGTAAAAAAGAAATTAGAAAGCTGTTTCTTTAAATAGAAAGCATGTGATACAAAGACATACTGATATTGCAGGAAAAGAATAAGAGAAAGAAATAATATAGCAATAGAGAAGGAAATTAAAGATACAAGTCCAATCAAAGAAGCTATTTGAATGATTGGGGAAATCAGTAAGAAATGTTGCCAAAGGGATATAAAAAGACTGGGATTTTTTTTTCCTAAATAGCTTAATCAAGGCAATGAAGTGTAAACCTAAGCAAGCATTATCTTACTTGGAAGTTTTCCTAGATTCATATTGGAAAACAAAGGCATTGAGAAGTAGCTAGAGTGAAAAGCTTAGAATCCCCCAAATGACTGTACAAGTGCTCTAAAGAATAATTTCATTCACAACAGCATAAACTGATAACAGAATAAGAGCTCTGGAGGAATACGTCTGTCTTATTTAATTTTCTTTTTTTTTTTAAAGGGAATTCATTCCTTTCCTCTATTGATTTAGAGTAAGAGAGATTTGATTCATTCAGTGAATGAAACAAAGAGGTGATCATTGCCAGTGACAATGTTTGCTTTTTTGTAATATTCTACTTTTCATTCAGGAACTGGTTCTTGTGGGGGAATTTGGAATGAACAGTTGCTGATAAAAACCTGCGATGTGCCAGCTTAAATTAAAAACATTGATGGCCTTTTAAAAAAATCACCATTATTTAAAATGCTTCAAAAAGGACCTAAATCTGTTTGGATTAACTAACTACTTACAATCCCAGGGACTACTGAGTTAGTTATACAAGTACTGGCCCCCAAATAAACTTGCAATCTTCAGATGACATAGTCTGTTAATCCCTCTGAAATTAGCTTGTTTAGATTATTAGTAGTTATGGGCTAAGTGTCCTAAACCAGATCTTTCTTTCACAGAATCACAGAGTCATTTTTGTTGGAAGAGACCTTTAAGATCAGCAAGTACAACTGTGACCCTGCACTGCCAGGTCATCATAAACCGTGTCCCTAAGCACCACATCTGTGTCTTTTCAATACCTCCAGGGATGGGGATTCCACCACTTCCCTGGGCAGCCTGTTCCAATGATTCACAGCTCTCTGTAAAGAAATTATTCCTGACATCCAACCTAAATTTCCCCTGGCTCAACCTGAGGCATTTTCCTCTCACTTCCTATCACTTGTTACTTCAGAGAACAGACCAACCCTCACCTTGCTTTAACCTCCTTTCAGGTAGTCGTAGAGAGTGATAAGGTCTCTCTTCAGCCTCCTTTTCTCCAGTCTAAATAACCCCATTTCCTGCAGCCGCTCCTCACAAGACTTGTTCTCTAGACCCTTCATCCTTCAGAGAAACACAAGAGTTTGTACTTCACAGACAAATATGAGACCGAGCAGTGGAACTGTACTATATTGGAATATTATTTTTCAATCCCAGTTTCCTTTAATTTTGGTTTAAAATATGTTTTCATGGCTAATGCAAGTGGCATGAGTATGACAAAACTACGAAGGAACAACCAGATGAGAGTATCATTAGAAGGAACAAATTGGGAAGCTTATTGCTAGGGTACCATCCAAAGACCGATCCTAGCAAATCTACATCTGAATTCCAGATAGAGCATTTCAAGGCCAGAGACAATGACAGTGTAAATCTGGCTCAGAGACCAGTGTTGCATCACAAGGGATGCAGACCTGAGATGGTTCAGTACTAGTTCATTTTCCATCTCAGAGTTTATTTATTTTTTCTAGTATGTTTTTTTCTTGCACGTCAGCCAGTACAACCCACAGATCAGGTACTATCTCTTGACACTGTTTGCTTCCTCTAAGTCTAACTGGATAATGCCTGTACTCAACCGGCACAGTGGCGTAACTCTGGATCTGTGGGTGCACCTACAGCGAAGAACGTGTGCACTAGGAGTGATCCACAGCAACAGAGGGTCTGGCTGATATGACATCCATGCTATACGGCTTTTAAGGGGGTTAGTTTTCATCACGTCTAGTCTGCTGACTAAAATGCCTGTTCATAGCAGCAGTGCAATGTTAACTAGGAATGCTCCCGGACCACAATTTCTGTTGCAGTTTCACAAAGAAAAAAATCCAATCTGTTTTCTAAAAGACCATCCCACAAGACAGCCAAAATTACTTTAAAAGAGCACTTCTGATGAGAAACAAATGCTAATCTAGGTGCTTCTTAAACTGTATGCTCTGATTACTTTGACACAGACATGACCCTGCATCCATATACAGTCTGAAAGAAACTGGTAGGGGATCAGGCACATATCAACAGGAACATGTCAGAAGGCAAATATCAACAAACGTGCAATCACAAAATCACAGCTCTGTGTTTCAGCTCTGTGAAAACACCAAACAGTAACGTGCTTTTTTTTGCTTTTTTTTTCATCACAGGATTGGGTAGAAAGCAAGCCTAAGTTTCTGAAAAGGACTGTGACTCCTGTTTTTTCCCCTCTGTTTTCAGCAAGAAAACAGAATCAAATTAAATCTCATGGTATATGAGAACCATGACTTTTCCTACAAGCATAAATAACTCCACAAATGTCTGATCTCTCTGACCACATGAGCTAAGAAGCAAACGGATATGACCCAAACCTGCAAGGGAATTTTTGCATAGGAGACAAATTTTTGAAAAGCTAGTACTTATAAGAATCAATATCAGCTTAATTTTTCTTTTAAAGCCTAATGTTTTTAGAGTTTTCCCTGAAGAATACCTTGCTTCTAGCTACTAGTGTTGTTTTCTACTAGTAAAAACACGGTTTTATAATGATTTTTTACTTATCCATTCTGTAGATAAACTCTTCCAAAGTGAGATGATGGTATCAGATAAAAGAAAGCAATTATTATCTGAGAGGTAATAACAAAACATTTTTAAGCTCTTCCTGACTATGTTTAACGATGACCTGGAAGAGGTGAGGAATGTGCTCTCATCATGTCTGCAGGGGATTCTTCGCTGAGAGGGCAAGTCCATATAGTTGAGGGCAGGGCTTTATAGGCTGGAGGAAGGGATTGACAAGAACTTCATGATGTTTAGCAGGAAAAAACAGCAAGTCCTGCCCCCAGCATGGGCTAACCCCCTTCAGCAGCACAGGCTGGGAACTGTCAGCCTGGCAGCAGCACTACAGAAAAGTGCTTGAGGCTACCAGTGGACGGTAAACCAGGCATGAGCCAGTTGTGTGTTACGGCAACAAAGGGGCAACAGCATCTTGGGCTGTATGAGCAGCAGCAAAGCCAGGAGATCCAGGGAAGGGTTATTGCCCAATAGTTGCCACTCGTTAGACTGTAGCGAGATACTGCATTCAGTGCAGTTCCCTGCACTGTAGGAAACAGAACAAAATGGAGCAAGTTGAGGGGAGTGCTACTGGGGTGGTTGGTGTGGAGCACTTGCCCCGGTGAGGAAAAGGTGGAGGAGCTGGGCTTTTTCAGCTTGGAGAAGAGGCACACCTGGAGACAAGTAATAGCAGACCCTCTGTGCATACAGGAAAGTCCTCAAGACAGAGCTAAGCTTTCGGAGTGGCATGTGGTAACACAGTGAGCAGCAGCAAGTGTATGTTGAAACAAGAGAGGGTTGTAAGGAAAAGTATTTTCCTCATGAGGAGAGTCGAGCAGTAGAACAGGTTTCCTAGAGGCTGTGAAATCTCCATCTATGGAGATATTCAAGATTCAATTGAGTAAATTCCTGAGCAATCTAATCTGGTCCTACAGCTTACCCAGAATTATTGCATTAGCCTGTGATGCTCTGATTTCCCTTTGTTTCCTTCCAGCGTGAACAGAAGCAACTCAGCGCAGTCGTATTTTCACCGCATTACCACCAGCAGTAGTAGACATTACCATAGGCATTACCACAAGAGTACAGTAAGAGAGTACCTTTCTCCTAGCTTTAAGTCTTCAGAGCTGAGCTCTGGTCTGTTCCTTTCACACACGCTTAGAAAAACCACTGAGTTCAGCTTTTTTGGCTTAAGCATTCTTATGCTTCCTCCAGTAATTTTCCTAATGAGCACCTCAGGATTATCTCACAGTGGAGCATTTTCCTGTGCAAGTGCTCAGGATGATAAGCCTTAAGTGCAGGCTCAGTGCCAGAGAAACATAATAGCATAACGTGCCCTTGTATTGATTTCACAATAATCACAATGCTCAGTATTTACATAATAAACTTCTGAAAGCTTAACACACTCTTAGCAATCTGCATTTAGTAATGGTGGGGTCATCAAGCTGCAAAATACTCAGATGGCACCTAATCGTTTTACATTTCAGTATTAGTTTTTATTTCACAGCATCTTTGTTATTACATCTTAAATTTCAATACATTTGATTTGCACGTTCTTTGGGATCTGAAAGCATTTCACACAAGATATTGGAACACAGATACGAAAAAGAAATGAGCCGCCCAGTGGCTGCTGAGAATTTCAGAAGGATGATGAATTCTGGTACATTTTATAGAGAAATGATGAAAAAAAAAAAAAGATTGAGAAAGAATGAATTACTGAGAAGAAAAAAAAACCTATGTTGTTCTAAGATATAATCAATAAGGAATCAGTGAAGCAGAAGGAGGACTGTATGGATGACAAGGGTACTATTGTGTTGTTACCCCGACAAAAAAATGTAATGAATTCTTTCACTCACTTTTCACAGAGAAACATGAAGTTAATACCATGAACTGACAGATGCTTCACAAAGTAGAAGAGAAAAAATACTTAAGATAGACAAGTTATAATGAAATCAGGGTGTCTTGTTGGAGAGAAGCAGAAAACATGGCTGCAACCCACATGAATTTTAGAAATCGATTTTGATCTTGTAGATTTATCTCCAAAAATGTAATGGTCAAGGTATACAAGACTGAGTTTAAGGATTTTATTCTGCAACAGTGAAAAGCTTGGTCTGGAAGTATATAACTATAAGAGAGCAGTATTATGGTTGACTTTTTTTTTTCTCATTTTATAAGCAGTGATAAAAGAAGATGATGGTAAGTAAACTGGTCCAGATTGAGAAGAAAGCAGTTTAAAGACATCAAACACACTGAAAATGATGCCTGCTCATTTTCAGAAGTCTGATTCAAGAGTATAAACTTGTCACAATGAAGAAAAATCTATCTCTCACTGTACCGAGTAACAGGTTCAAGACTGAAAAGAGATGCTTAATAGACAAATGTTATAAAAATCTGGAAAGACTGAATTTATCCATAGTGGTGTACAAAATAATTATTTTTCTATTAAAATTTATCCTGATTAAATGACAGTGGAGATGGTGAATGTGGGATTTTGAATCTGTTGGTGTTTTTTTTAAATATATATTATTTATTACCTCAAATAAGCTGGATTAAATTCTGTGTAAGTTGAAAAAATTTACAGATGTCACAAAAACTGTGAGGAATTCTTGTAATTAAAAAAAAACAATAGCTGATCAGAAACAGATTTGCTACAAGGTGCAAATAACAAAATAGAGTGTAATTTTGGCAAATAGAAATACACATTTCTGTAGAAAAATAAGCCAAAACTTCATTATACTTCATGACTTTTATTTTACTGTGCTGAAAACCAGCAAAGAAACTCCAAATGAATTGCTATGTTCTAGTTTCATTTTGCTTTGATTTTGATAACTCCATTTGATCCTTAAGCTGTTTTATCTACCCACTTGTGTTAATTAAAGTAAGTCAGAGTCACCAACCCAGCAACCAAATGCCTTTCCAGTTCTGTTTAATAACCTGCATAAAGTGAGTGGTCATCTTCACATGTGACTGGATCACAGCGTCCTTAGCCAAATAAAGAAAACCTCAATTAGGCACAGTTTTGCAAGCAGAAAATAAAGGTCATTGCAATTTTTTACTGCTTAAATATTCACATTGGAAAACAGAGCTACTGCTCTGTGCCATTTTTTTCATGGCACTCATTCAAAAAATATTGCTCTATCTGCAGAAATCTATGCAAATGCATTGACATGAATACAACGACATAGATTAACTTCTGCAGATTCACCAGGGTCAGGATTTCCCCCTCAACAAAGAACTAAATAAACTCTGTAAGTGGGAAAGAATTATCTACAAGGAACAATGTACTAGCACTGCAAGTACGAGGGACAATTTCCTGAAGTGAGATCCAGCTGAAGAATAAGTACACTTTCTCAAGCAAAGAGATGGAAAACCTAATTTTTTTTAACAACAATATGGAATATATACCTAAAGCATTCCTACATGTACTGAGATGTAGGTAACAGTCCACTGCCAGTGGCTACACATGAGAGTTTAGTGGCACGTTTTCACATTTCGCTTAAAACAGTCAATGAATCACTACTGATCTAATGAACAGCTTGTTTAAAATCTTTTAGTTTTCTGGTGCATTTTGACCTGTTGCGGACGTGCATAATATGTTTACTCTGTTCTCAGTTAAAGGTTTGTCAAAGTAATATAACCCATTGCCTTCTCGTCATAAAATGTTTTTCAAGAATAATGCTTTTCAAACTGCAATCTCAGAAATATATATAAAAATGGGAAAAAAATAAGATGAGAGAATATAAGTCATAATCATTATGGGCGTTGTAATGGTTACCTCCAGTAAGATGTATGGTGAATGAAGGTCCTCATATGAAACAATTTTCAGTCGAAGAAAACGTGATTAAATTTGTCATACTTACCATAAGAAGTCTATCTCCAACCTGCAACCTCCCATCTTTTTGCGCAGCTCCTCCATCAATAATCTTGGTGACATAAATGCTGTTGTCCCCAGGAATGTGTTGGTTTCCAACCCCTCCTGCAATACTGAATCCCAGACCTGGAGAAGATACAGAAAAAAAACCCATGCACATAAGCTACTGTACAACTATAGGGTTTTTTTTTCAGAAATAAAATAACATAAGATACATTTGTGGGGTCAATACTCTTCCAATTTCCCTGGAAGGTGAGGGGCAGAAATAAATTAAGGAAATTCCTTGTTGTATACAGATGTCGGAAGGAAGACACAAAAAGAATTGAACTAGTGATGATTCTATACACATGGCTTGTGCAGCCTACACTGAGAAGTTATGGCTTGACTTGCCATGACTAGTCTTAAAACTCTGAAGATTGGAGTTTATTTTGTTAAATATTGATATAGAATATATCACCATCTATCCCTACAAAATGAAAGGTATTCTGACAGCCCACACAATCTGAAAAATACTCAGAAGTGTACCGTAGATTTTGCGAGTTTCTGTAGTACGACGGTGAAAGGTTTGTGAAAGTGAAAGTGAAATGGTGTAGATACTTGGTTTTAAGTCTACTTCACATATTTTTCTAGGACACAAGCATCTTTGGCAACGGACATGTAAAATAAGTAAGTAGTAGCCCTTTGAACATTTATAACTCCTATTCAGTGATCTGTGAAACAGCCAAACTTTGGAACAACGTCAATAGTCCATGCTGATATGATTCAGGAAAAGGAAGGTAAAATAGGTAGATGTTGGGGAAGAAAAAAAGGACAGTTTTACCCTTTTCCTACTTTTCCTCTCCTCTGACACATTGCATAAACAGAGAAATCGTTGTTTAAATTTATAATAATGTTTTTATCTCTCAATCAGAGAAAAGAGAGAAACTACTGGGCTTTATTTCTGTAAAAATCTAGTTCATACAGTTAATTTTTCATAGGTCATATAGTTAACGGGAATTTCCAGCTGAACAAATAAGCTGTTACTGACAATAATCTGCTTAGGTTACTGCTTCAACCAGGCATTTCTCTTTCAGCTGTACAGAAAAAATAATAATATGTGTTCAGAGAATAATCAAGAGTTCTATCTATGAAATCAAGGCTGCTCAGCCATTCTTTAAACAAACGTATGAGAAATAGCTGCAGCCCGTGCATTAAAACGAAACAGTAAAAATATTGTTGCCTGGAATTTAGCATTTTATCACAAACTCCAGCCTGACTCCTTGGGCAATAAAACTTAAAGGAGGATGTGTTTAACACACACAGGCTTTTTCAGCAGCTGTATGTGCACAGGGATAAGGATTTTTGAGCGAATTTTTTTTGGTATTTTTTTTCCCCCTCACATTATTTTCATTTGATCATTATTTTTGCTTAAAAAAGATGTGAGGTCAGATAACATAATGGGCTACTTAATGGATAGTGCCAAAATAGCAAATTACGAAAAGAAACATCTGAATTTATCTCTTAAATTGAAACACAATTAATTAAGATGACTATTAACAATACACATGAAGTTAATTAAGAAGTATGGAATAATTAAAATGGAGTTTTATTTAACTTCCAGATAAAGCTGGTGATCACTGATACTGTTTATAAGCTACTGCCAGGACAACTACAAGGGTAAAAAGGTTATGATTTCTTCAGCATGGAAGAATTTGTTCATTACCCTGGGACCACTACCAAAGAAACAAGAAGGCATTCTAAGAAAACATCAAGAATGGAAATTTTCTTTAAAACATTAGTAGTGGACAAAGAACAATGATTGAATAATGTTCCTTGGTGACATAATTATTATCCTTTTGACCTCAAAAAACATCTTCATATGCTTCTGCCAGTAAAATGAGGCTCTGAAAGTATTCCAGAATGATGACGAGAGCAAACGAGTGGTCTAGACTGCAGTCAGAGAGCTTTCTTCAGCTCCACTGCTCACCTAGAGCACGATCCTGAGAAGATTAGGTTATGGTACTCTTCAATCCTCCTCTCTCACCATTATTAACACTGCACACTTGTAAAGGGCAAGCTCATTTCTGGCCACGTGGCTGTTCTATACTTTGCACAAAGGGGTTTCTAATTCAGCCTGGTCCTGCTGCAATATAAGCAAATATTAGCAAAGATAATCCCTTCAATTTGTGTCATGCTGAGTGGGGCACTGGTGTTGCTGTTTGTTTGCAGGGTTGGATCAAAACTGATGTATGAAAACACCAAAAAAAAAAAACCACCAAAAAAATGCTAACACACACCATTCCCATTACGATAGTAAAGTTTACAGCAATGAAAGGATAAACTTTTTCTTCTCTAGCCTATGCAAAATGTAGCTGTGTTACAATGCATGGGGCTACATTGCAGGGTCCGCCTTTGGGATCCAAAAACCAGCACTGACTATAAGAAAGTTTAAAAGAACAAGACAGGGAGCAATACTGTGGGGAGAAAAGGGAAAGGTCAGGGAGACAACTGAGGAAGAAAAAGATTTTCCATGACTTTCCTATTGATAGTGATAATGCCTAATCGTACTTGCCACCTGTAAAAGATTTCTTCTGGGGAAGAATGGGGAATGGAACAGGAGCCCATTTAATTTTACTTAAATGATTTTTGCTAATTGCTAACTGAGGAAGAAAAAGATTTTCCATGACTTTCCTATTGATAGTGATAATGCCTAATCGTACTTGCCACCTGTAAAAGATTTCTTCTGGGGAAGAATGGGGAATGGAACAGGAGCCCATTTAATTTTACTTAAATGATTTTTGCTAATTGCTAGAGCACTAGGAAAGTACACTACAATGAAACTTTTGGGAAGGATTCATACGGCCAAATTATATTAGGCAATTATGCTAATCATTTATGATACCTTTATAATCAATGAAAATTCATTAAGGGCTTTTAAAGGGTGATTCATCTCATCTCAAAGAGACAACTGATAGAGATGTGATGAATCAATCCTGGGTTCTGAAAGGCTGGGGGTTGGATGTGGGAATCATCATCATCATCATCATCATCATGGCTTGGCTTCACAAACGAAGATCAGGGAAGGGCTTTTCCCACGCTCACTGCAAGCGATGAGTGCACCCTTCGGGCCTGCGCAGTGGATTTTTTAGGTGAGGCGCAGCGTGCGTGGAACTGGCTCCACCCTTTACACCTGAGGTTCATCTGCCAGGGCCTAGCGAGCTTGGACGGTGACTGTGAAGTCCTTGGGTTGTAGCTTTGGTTAGAGCACTGTTCTCTTAGATGGAGCCTTACAAGGCTAAATGAGCTCCATCTGCCCGGGTCTGGAGTCAGAGTTGTCCTTCTCCTAGGATGGCTGCCCGAAGGCTAGTGAGCCCATCCTGCCCATGGACACACTTTGTCTGACCCTTCAGTTGAGACCTGTCTGGCTTGGGAGACCCCACCGGAGGCATATGCCACCACCAGCAGAGCTCTCAACCTCACAAGGGCACGCGAGCTTCTTCCCCACAGCAAGGGGGTGCCCGTGAAAGAGTCGCTGCTCTGCCTCTGGACATCACAGACCCGGGCACAGGGTGGCCAGGGCCTGCCAAGAACGGGAGTCCTGGAAGGAATAGTTGGGTGGGAAGATCAGTGGTATAAAAGTTCACAACCTGAGTTAGAGTCTCACCTCCATTTAGACTGAAGGTTTCTGTTTTAAGACCTCAGAACGGTTTGCGCATCCCTGGTGTGGATCCCTAGCTAGTAGCTACATCAGGTTAGTCTCATATCAGATTCTTACTCTGTTTTAAAAACAGAGAATCATGCAAATATCTCGGAACACAAGGATAAAACCATGTTTTCTAAACTAGGTCTTTCATTGTGCCATTGAATTAAAAAAAAATCAAAATAGAGTATGTATTGCCATCAATACATAGAAGATCAGGAGTCACTTTGAGGAAAGCCCTACCTCTCTCACTTCCTGTTTTGCTATTGTGCAATCGGCTTCACAGCAACACCTCAGCTTGGACAGAGTATCCAGTTTCCTCACAGAGGAATTAGATGGAGGATAGATTTAGAATGGAGATAAAAGTTTTTTTACAATGAGGGTGGTAAGACACTGGTACAGGTTACCCAGAGAAGTCATGGATGCCCCATCACTAGAAGTGTCCAAGGTCAAGCCTGAGCAACCTCGTTTAGTGAAAGACAAGGCTGGACTAGAAGATCTTTAAAGGTCCTTTCCAACAAAAACCATTCTGTGATTTGGGTCTATGAAGAAGAGAAGACTACTCCAAGAGGAAAAAGGAGAGAGATTTTGATTTAATACTGGTGTTCATCCAAGTCAAACTTAGCTTTGTTCAAAACCATTGAAGAGAATAGGCACTTATAAGATTGGGTCAATGTGTAAACTAGGGAAGATTAATCAAACTCTGTTTCATTTCTACTGGAGTTGTATCTGTCTTTGGGTTTCACAAATGCGGATCACTGATCCTGTGGATAATAAGTTGCAATAGTGGAACGAGACAGGAGACATTCCTGTTATCACAAAGAGGGAAAGGGACAGGGAAAAGAGCTATTCCAAAACTGAAAACTATAGAAAAAGTGCTGATATTAACAACAGCCAAGGATATTTATTCATACCTTTCCCCTGGATTATCAGTAAACAAAACATTAAAATATTTGAAAGGGTAATGAAGCACAAAGAAAAAAAGGTTTCAAGCAAAACAACTCAAGAGCCTCTCAAGTCTCAATCATAGCTCTTTCAGAAAATGGTAAACAGTGAATATATACCCTTACTTTGCATTATTTGCTGCACCGGATACATATTTTAAATGCATTACTCTATGAGTAAAAATGTATATTCTAACTACTTTTTTTTGGTAATAATTAGGCATGGATGCTCCCCTTATGATTAGTCCAGCAACAGGTGCCTTTATGTGATAATAATAAAATCACTGTTTAAGACACAGTATGAATCACACTGTGGACAAATCGCTTTCCAGTAACCAAACAGGGAGCCCAAAAGCTCAACTGCAGCTATATAATGTCAGCTCTCTAATAAGAAGAGAAGTTAAATGAAACGCTCACTCATAACCCCAATGATAGTTTGCATTTTGCTGCTAACCTACACAGAGAATCACGTTTATTTTAAGCCAACAAAAGAATGTGGATTTAAAAGGGTAAATCCAACATGAGTTTCACAGTCCTGTCTGGGAACCTCCAAATAATGGGGAAGCCAAAGAATGTAGCATTTAAGCCATAACTTTAAAGTGTAATTAAGAAGTATGTGATTTGGAGGTACACAACCAAAACAGTGTGCTCTAGAGACATAAAACGCATAATTCCTAATTGCTGGATTCCTGGAGTTACTGCAGCGTGCCTTACTGCTGACAAAGTGGCCAGTTCAACAGAGTATCTTGGTGAATCATAGTAGAAATATTAGGCTAGAAACAAATAAATTATGAATGGAAATGTGTGTGTAAGACTTGAAGAAAGAACAAAGGTTAGAGAAATTATGTGTATTTAAAATACAGAACATTCCTAGCAATAAAACTAAAAATGCGTCATTTCTGTCAAGACCATAAGCTCTGTTATGACCACAGCACAGGCACCTTGTCAGCAGAAGACCCTGTACAGTAATGGTGGGATGCTGGCTGCAAGCTTACAGCATGGGACATGTGCTATTCTCTTGCTTGTAAGCCCGACAGGAAAGTGTATCATAGCGATAAAGGTGTGTGTTTACTAGGGGAATAAAACCAGGCAACAAGCAGCCACCTTGTCTAAGACTGAAGAAAGAAATATTCAATGTAAAGGACACCCTATAACCACAGTGGACACCTAGGGGGTATAAGTCATCTCTCCAAGAATTAGTCCATGGTTGCCAATCAAGAAAATGCCAAGAGATGTGTTAAGGTTTTGATGTCCCATACCCTTTGTGTAACACAAAAGTGAGCCGGATCACCTTGGCACCTGCATCCTGGAGCTTCTGAGGGTGTGGGGGAAATGAAGAATGAATGGAATATAGGAGAGAACAAACATAACTGGGAAACTTATTTGGAGATTCAATGAATAAATATCACTCTCCCTTCCTGTATGAGCTCTCACTGCTTTTGCCATAATCATTTTCTACAGGTGTGAAACAAATTGATTTGCTCCCAGACACTGTACGAACTTAGATTTTATGAAACCATTTCAGACAGCAAAAGAAGATAATACAACTGGGAAGCACCCCGCAATAACGTGCCCCACTGAGGACCTTCCCCAGCACTGTGAGCCTGGCTGTGCTGTTGGTCACGTCACATTGACAGTGCTCCTGTAAGCAAGCAGACAAGGTGATGAAAAACACAAACCAAGGCATCAATGAGGCAGCACCTGTCTTTCCACAGACCTGCCACTTCTAAAATACGCAATTACAAAAAATATAGATCGGTGTTGGTGTTGTTTTGAAATTACTTAAGCTTACAAAGCAAATATTTTATAGTCTTCTGCTTAAATGGAGAACAGTATCATAGTGATGAACCAACCAATGAAATTGTCAAACCTGGAGCAATGATGTCCAATGCAGGTTTCTAATTAACCTAATTCCACTTGAAGGGAGGAAAGGAACACGGGTAATATAAAATGCTTTGACTGATATCATTTGATTGACTTGTTTTGACAGGTACCACAGTTATACCTAGTGCTATATGAATAAACAAACTGAAACAAGGTTAATTATAAACAGAAGAGCAGCAGGGAGTAAATATCTCTCCCACCCTTTGCTCAAGCCTCTAGTTGCCAATTTTAGTTTTCCCGGAGGAGAGATATAGCACGTATTTAAAAGTAGCACACCAAAACTGTGGAAGTTTAATATTATAGCTGTGACTGACGATTAGTGTTCGTTATTGACAGCAAATTCCTTTATTATTTGGTACATGCAAAAATGAAATACATTACAAAATAAAAATTATTCAAATATAATTTTTCACAAGTATACACAGAGCTCTCTCTTTGTGTCTTTATTTTTTATCCCATGAATTAATTCCTGAGAAACTATTCATCTGAAACATAGAAAATGTCACTCTATTTATTTCATCTCCTTCATGTTGTAGGGGTAGACTCAAATATCAATTTATTTGAGTGACTTCTTATAACAGTTCCTATTTCTGACTCATGTGACAGCTTACACCAGAAGGACTTACCTGAATAAAATTTTATTACATTTTGTTCTGTGGATGAAAAAGTCATTCTAAAGTACAGTATGATTCATAAAACTTTAACTAATATTCATAACATATTAAAAGTTGCCTACTTTCATTGCCATCATTAATTCTTGTTTCAGATCGTGCTCCCAGATCATTTCAGAAGGCTCTTTTTATAACCAAAATTTGATAATAGCCTTGAACAGGAAAAAAGTCCAAGTGTCTACAAATCTAACTGAGCTTATCATCCTCTAGAGTTTCTTTCTAATTGCCTTGGGTTAAAAACTTATTTTTTTGACTTTTTTTTTTTTGTGCAGAAATGTCTAGTGTTTCCAGTTATTTCCCAGTTGATGTCAGAGACAAAAATAAATGATGTACAGTGCCACCAAGTAGGAAGAATATTCTCTGAAACCACCTTACACAAGGAGAAAATTACTGTCCCTTTACACTGTGTATCATTATATACTCATGCCTCCCGCAGCCGCTACACAGCTCCTTTGTTCTTGCCCACGGCCATTTTTATAGTTATTTTTTCTTTAATCCCTACACTCTGGCTGCTAGTGCAGCATCTTTCCATACTACTGAACTAGCAGAGATGCCATATTTCAGCACAGCCTCTACTGTGGATCAAACTGGGGAGCACACACCATACACTCCAGAGGGTATGGCCAACATGCTGGTGAGAGAGGCTGTGTCTGGATACTGTTTGGCAGTTGTGGTTACACACCAGGCAAGGAAAATCCTTCCCTTGCAATTGAGCCCTGATTGCACAGCAACACTGATGCATCTGGAGGGACTAGACCCTTCCATAACTCAGGAGTAGGGACTTAGATCTTTTCTGTACAGGGGCAGATTTTGGTCAGAGTAGAAATTTAACAAGTAATGTTTTTCATCTTTCATCTGCCTTTACCTGCACAAATTTTAAATGCTGCAAATTCAATTTTTAAAGATAAATTTAAATAGAATTGCCCTACTTTTAATTATTCTTTATTTAATATAAAGAAAAAATTAATTGAAATTTTAAACATTAGAATAACACAATCTTGCTGCTCCACCTAGTGCAGGAATCAGCAGAGGTCTGTCCTCATTGCTTGTATGATGAGACCAGAGACAATGATCTCAGAAATTAAAATGTCTTCAATACTCTAGTGTATATCTACATTCGTATTACCCCAAACAGCTCTCCCAAGGACTAAAGGCTTGGAAGAATGGCAGCCAGCTAAAATGCAATGAAGAAGAGACTGTGGTAGTAGCGGCTGGCTGGTGATCCACTTGGCAGGGGGGGGCGGGTGGTTTTTCTTTCTTTTACTAAACA
>NW_010421795.1:0-14485 GCF_000710305.1 Buceros rhinoceros silvestris | reverse complement strand
GATTTCTGTTCCTTTCACTAAGCAGATTTGCAGTCTTCAAATTCAAATTTTTCAAATTTTATAAACTGCTATCCATGCCATGAGGAAGCAGCCTGAATTTTAAAATTCAGCTTCCACTCTGCCACCTACAGCTCCTTATAGCTGTTCCAAAACCGCTGTGTGCTGGGATGTCCCAGAAAGCATCCTGCCTAACATTGCATCCTCTGAGCTTGCTCTTTTGCTGGAGTCAGGGGAAGGTGATGCACTGCACCTTTTCTTTGGACATATGAGGTTCATCAACATCATCTGAGACCAACAAAAGATAGAAATGCAGAAGAGTCGAGAACATGGAACAAATTTTTCTGTATCTTTCAGGGATTTTTTTGCTGTGTTACTGTGTTCTGACCTCAGAAGCAAGTTTAAACAACTACCATTCTTTTTACAACGACTTTTTCATTCTTTGGGCATCAAAATCAAACACTGCAGTCAAATCTATTGGATTAAAAAGAGAACAAAATGAATCTGTTCTCAGGACACAGGGTTACACTCCTTGGCTTAAAAAAAATTGTTTACATTTTCAGCCAGAGAGAAGATGATGGGAAAGTGAGATCATGATGCAAATGTTAACATAGCTGCAAGGCAGCGACTGCATGTTTAAAAACAATCGTGCTGTAGGTACAGGAGGTAAAGCATTGCTTTTACATTATCAAAACAGTAAAGCTAACCTTCCTGTAATCTTTAATAAAGCCTTGAAAACCCATCTTGTTAAATTACACTACTATTTGTAGAAATTTGTACAAAAATTCTCTAATATGCAAATGAAAACAGTACCTTCTTTTCTATTCAGTTTTGCAGTTAAACAAATTCCCATCATGAATCTTTTGACTGCATGTATTTATCCCTAAAGATACATCACCTTCAGATGTAGTTGAAAAGAAAGGAAACAGCAAGCTAGGAAAATACACTTAGAGCCTCATTAGGAGTTGTGTTTATTCTTATTTTTACATTTATTCAAATTAATTAGGAATAAATTTCCCAGAAAGCACAGACAATGAGCAGTGGCCTAATTGCACCACAGGAATGCTCAAGAATACTTTAAAATTTGTCCTGAAAAGAGATGCCAGTATTTCTAATTATTCAAAATAAGCTGATTTTTAAAGCATTACTGAGGATTCAAGTTCACTGAAAATCGTATTAAATCACACTGTCACAATTTTACTATCATTAAAGCAAGAAAGAGAAAATTATTTCATTTTTGACATGTACTGACACTCCAAGAATTTTAGCAAGCTGTTCAACTTTCTTAGGAAAAGCCGTATGGTACACCAAGCCTAAACACCTCATGTTAAAACCAGTCAAATTATGCTTTTTAAAAAGTGAAGATCAGTGACGTAAAGCAGATAAATCCATGATCTGCTACTTAGAAACAGGATTAACTGCTTACGATTAGATTTTCTGAAATGTCTTTCCTCTTCTCACATTTCCATGCCAGGTTTGCATATGCTTGCAACTGAAGCTGTGCAGGCACCTTGGCTTCCTGTTCACGCAGGAAGTTTTTGCGTGTTTTTGGTGCAACCACAAAGTCAAACAGTCCTCAGATCCAGAGTCACTGGATCAGGAATTTTGATTAGGGTGGACATCATCTGCCTGGCTGCTTGTGTGATAGGATCATTTGCATCTTGCAGGGAATAATGTTAATCACAGCATAAGTGACTATATTGAATGTGATGTGAATGGGCTGTTAGAGGCTCTCCTTTTTTTCCTCATTCTACTGTTTTTATGCATTAGCAACATTTTTCTTAGAAAGGTGGTTTTGGTTTGGGGTTTTTCTTTCATTCTATCCTCACCTCTGCCCTTTCATTCACTTGGGCAAAAAACAACTGGTCTATACATGACAACAGATGAAGAAGACATCCGTGGAAGTGTTCAGTATCAGATTGGATGAGGCTTTGAACAACCTGATCTAGTGAAAGATATCCCTGTCCCTGGCAGTGGGGTGGGACTAGATGATCTTTAAAGGTCCCTTCCAACCCAAACTGTTCCATGATTCTAAGCAGCCAATTGTCCTAATTAGCAGCAAAAAGGCAGGTGGGACTTGCAGGGGGCATTTTTAAGATTGTAGTATGCTGATCTAAAGCCTTGCTACTGCCAAATCAGGTATCTCCGTTCTACATCCTGCCTTTGGCCATACTTTCCCACTGCCTGCCTTGTAACAGCCATGGAGATTTTCTAGCCAGATGGATTAGCAAGCTGAAAACAGCATGAAAACCAAAACAACTTAATCTGAACCAGGTGCACATTCACCAGCACCTGCAAAGATGGCAGCAGTTAAGAGCTGGCAGCTGAGGGTGGTGTTGGGTTCACGCTGGGTTTTGCTGGCAGCATGGTTTTGTACAGGCACTTTTTATAGAGCTGTGACTCTTATGGAGACACAAGCCTTTCCTGTTAAAAATACCATTTTCTCTTAATATGTAACTGATGATCAATCAGCTCTCTAAGGTTTTCCTTTTGAGGAGAGTTACCTCGAAATGGGATCAGTGTGGCAGAGCTTGATCTCACTGGTAAAATCAAGAGCAGTCCCCTTTCCCTGACTGTCTCCTGTCGTCACCGGACAACTCAGACGAGCTTGAATGTTTTTTTTCCCTTTTCACCCACTGCTTATGCTCTTAAATTTCACTTGAAGCCACATAAATTCAGGCACATCACTTTTGGGCAAAGAAAAATCTAATAACATACCATGGCTCCTCTGCAGTGCCAGGAGACAAGCAGGCAGTGACAGAAACCTGGAATGACAGCACTGAGAAGATCTGAAGGATTTCCCATGGTTTTTACATCATATATTAACTTCGGTTCAAATGCTCAGATACGGTTCCCTATCCATGCACAAAGCACACCAGTTGTTTCAGGCATAGGAACCAAACTTATGCTGACAGTCAATCACAGTTTGTCTGTCATTACCAAATAGTACCCACATAATTTCTGCACATATTACTGTAATTACCAACAGCAGCACAAGTTATTTCACCTCCCAATAACGTAAATGAAAAGCATTTGTTCCTGTAGATGTACATACCAAGATCTGTTTTAAAGTAGTTATTAATTTTTGATTAGATGTACTTTTTTTGAGGCATGGTACTATGCAAAGCTGTGCTTTTCCCGCCATTTTTTCTGATCAAGACTCATTTTAGAAACCTACGGACTCGACACTGGAGATAACTGTTCTAAGTCATGAACAAATGCTATTTGCTTTGCATAACATTAGGTGATATATCTTCAACTGAGGGCAGCGGGGTCACTGCTTTTTAAGTAGGATGGCTCTTCTAGACAAATATTTAATAATTTGTCACCAATAAAGAAGGACCACAGAAGGAGCAGTCTGTCAGTTTGGGATCTGTTTAACAACCATAAATGTCAGGGACAGACTCATCAGTTTCTTTTGTTCATCCTCCATCTGATGAGGGGAATTTAGTATTTTTCTTCTTATCCCTGTTGCAAAACTGAACAAAAATACTTTCTTGGAAAACTATCTGACGATTATGTTGAAGCTTGAAAATTCAAAATAGAATCAGAGTTCATCTTGTAGGCTCTTTTTGCAATTAATCTGTTTCTAATTAACCTATAAATAATCTGTCATCCATTCAGTTACTTCCCTTTTTAAAAATACAGAAAGAAATGAAGACACGAATTTACAAGTAATTTTGGTTTTTTATATTATTTGATTTACAAACCCCTGATCTTAAAAGTTTACAAATATATAAATGATACAGAGAAAGAAAATACATGGTGCTTACTGAACTGTAGGAATAAGATGAAGATTCTTAAAATAGATTTGGGATCATTGCACTTTACTTTGACTCTTTTGGCCTCCCTGAAACCGTACTTTGGTCCCTTAGCTCAGTTTAATGATGGTGCTCTCTTGCAATAGTCCAAGAAAAAAAGTGAAACAAAAAAGTTTCATTTGCCAGTCAGAAACCCCTATAATCTCACAGAACAAAATGAGTAAAATCAAACACTTGTGACTTTATAAGAAAGATGAGGACAGGTTTTTTAGCAGGGCCTGTTGCAACAGGACAAGGGGTGATGGTTTTAAACTAAAAGAGCAAAGATTTAGACTAGATATAAGGAAGAAATTTTTTACGCTGAGGGTGGTGAAACACTGGCACAGGTTACTCAGAGAGGTGGTAGATGCCCCAACCCTGGAAACATTCCAGGTCAGGTTGGATGGGTCTGTGAGTAACTCGATCTAGTTGAAGATGTCCCTGCTCACTGCAGGGCGATGGGACTAGGTGACTTTGAAAGGACCATTCTAACCCAACTATTCTATGAGTCTATGACTCCTCAGAAATTATGCAAAATATTTTTAAGGGAGTTGTAGTAGTAGCTCTAGTATACATAACTAGAAAGATAATGTGTTTGAAACCATATTTGAAATCTGTATTCAGAAATACAGTGTTTTTTTCAAGACTGGTCTCAGACCGTGAAAGATTTTCTAAGAGCTTATTCTTAGTAGTGTTGAAACTCAGACAATAACACTTAAATGTGATTGTTCCAGCCTGAGTTACACTACAGATTTTCTCTGAGTAAGTTTCCCTGATATTTTTAATCAGAGGTTTCACGAGATAGATACAGTATAACACAAGACCCTGCTATTAGTCCCCTGTGGGGTTCTGCCTAGAAAGGCTAATAACATGGCCTAGCTATTTAAATTAATAACAATCCCAGAACTTCCCTGCAATGCCAGAGGTAAGGTGTAGGTCTCACTCTCTGGGAACAATGTACACAACATTCCTAAAGAAAAATGAAACCCTGGGGGAAAGAATGAATGTACTAACATGCTGATTTATTCCCAGGCCACTTCTGGGTCGCCCCTTGGAAATTTTAGGCAGCTGTTTAGATGAAAAGATTTGTCCTAGTGAGATCCATAAGCATAGAACCCAAAGCCTACAAGACTGATTATAGGTGTAAAGAAACCCAGCTTTGCCTTGAGCTTGACAGAAATGTTTTATATGAAGTCAAGACAGCATTAAAAGCCTTAGTGCAGTCCAAAGCAAAGGACTCTTGATCAGCCTCCAAATACTGAAACCTGCTGTGACAACCACCTTTGGTGAAGAACCAGTCTTGTGCCTAAGGAGCAGGACTCGGGCTTGAGCAACAGAAAAGTTGAAAAGCTAGAGAAATCCTAGCTGGATGTGAATAACAAATGCAGACTGAGACTGGTCTGTTCTAGTATTCATTAATATTTTCACATGTGGAGAAGTTTCTTTTCTAAAAATGTTTTATCCCTCCTAACCACAACTAAAGGAAAACAGAAGGAAACCAAAACCACTAAATTACTGTTGAGGTCAAACAACTGTAATGGTTGCATTTTTCATCTGGAAGATGCGTTTTATTTCTGTGAGTGCAGGATTTAAACAGGTCTATGCCTAGTGCTTGCCTTCATCTTTCAGTGAAGTGAGAAAATTTTGTTATGATCACAGACTCTTGGGGCTGGAAGAAACTCAATGGATCATTTACTCTATCTTCTCAGTCTGAGGCAGAACCAAGTATAGTTGCAACATGGCTAGCAAATAGCTGTCTGGCACACCCAGATATTTCCCGTGCTACAGATCTGGTGACCTGCCTGGTAATATATCTCATCACAGTCATCACTTGTCCTAAATCCAGTCCAGATCTTGTTTATCATAATTTCTCTATTAAATTTTGTTCCACACCCTCCCTACGGAACAAACAGAGCAAACTGACTCTTCAAAGGTGTGCTGCAAAGCAAGAAGATTATTATCAGGGGCTCATAACCCCACTTTAGGTCTTTGGTATTTCAGATAAATTACTTCAGATCACTCATTCTTTCCCTTTAGGATAGGCTTTCTAAATCTCTGATCATTTTTACTGCTTTCCCCCGGAGTCCCTCCAACTGGTCTACACTCTTCTTGAAGTGGAAAGCTCAAAGCTTTAGCTGTGAAGGATGAAAAGGATTCCTCATATGTCTTATAAACCACACCTTAATTTATAAATCCCAATATAGTATTTGAATCTTTCAGCTCAGCATGATGTGTAAAAGACTGGTTGCTACACTTACAGAGTTCTAGATACTTTTCTACAGGATTCTTTTCCAGATAGTTTTCTGTTAAGCACTATTTAATAGTTTGATTATTTCTGCTGAAAGCACCTTGCAGTTGTCCCTGCTAAATTACACCTTTGGGGTTTTTTTTCAGACCTCTTTCAGTGTTACACCCTCCCAGCACATAGTGCAATCTGAGAAAAATTCGAAAAAGATTTGAAGAGGAGGATTATGGCATCCTCTGGTAATCATCAATCTTCAAACTTTTTCAAGGTGCTTATAAAGAGATTCCTACTTGTTCCAGTATTCCTCTGGTGTTCTGAAAGCAAGCTCATGGCTTTACAGTTCCTTGGCTCCTCTTGTTCCATTCATTGAAGATGAGTTTTCTGCTTACCCTTTCCAGTTTTTCACTTTACCTTCTAGACACAGGTGTTCAACCACTGTCAGCACTCGGATTTCACCAGCTAAGTTTTGGTGGTCTAGGATCAAGACCATTGGGACCTGCAAGTGTAAAAATATCTAATTTTTTTAAGAGGTGCCAGGCCTGTTCCTTCTTTATTTGAGGCTGATGTCTTGTCGCTGTGTTGCTGGTTTTAATCACGATAGCAATCTTATCACAGATGACCCTATAAAAATCAATGCCAGCAAAATAGTAGGCACATTTTATATCTCTATTTGAAAAGCACCTACAACCTCTACACCTCTCTGTAATTACAGATACATCTCTAAACTGTAATTTTTTCCACTATATTAAAGTGGGGATGTGATTTGCTATAACAGAATTTATAAGTATTATTTAAAAATAACTTTCAGAAATATTGGTCACGGCATTTGATAATCATTAGAATTTAGAAATTATACACATCCAACCTACAGACTATGGATTGGATTTACCTTGGGCCTAGCATTTACAAAGTTCATTTTTCAGTTACAGTGTATAAAATGTAAACATGCCTCCACTAAAGAACTTCACTAGATTATTTGCTATAATTTTATTTTTCCTCATTTCAGGTCTCTCTGTTGGAGTGCTAATATGTCTTTCTATTAATTTTATAATACAACCTATACGTTGTTTTGCATAAGAAAAAAACCCAAACAAAAAACCCAGACACAGTTTAAAGAAAAAAAGTGTATTATGTCCTTATTTGCAAATATCATTTTTCAAAATAAGAATGGCAAGAATGCCTTGAGGATATTGTTCCTTTAGCTTATGCAACATATCATATCCTAAAGACTTTTTGTATCATTATATTCTTTTTTATGTCTTGCTCAACTCTAAGATCTTGCTTTGCAATGGTTTCTTCCATTCATAGATAATGATTAGGCAAAATTCTTTCTAAAGAATCCAAGAGCAGGCTTCTTATGTTCATATAAATCACCACTCAAAATTCAGAAGTCAGCATCCCAGGTAATGAACACAGAGATTTGTGCTCTTGGAATTCTTTGGATATACCAGTTCATGTTTCTAGCTTCACAGGAGGTTCCCTCCACAGATAAAAATTGCATTTTTAAGCTTTCAGAGCTGCATTTGTCTCAGAAATGAGACACTAAAGACATAAGCATTAAGCTGTCTCTGTGCCTTTCTCATATAAAGTCAGCCGAAATGTACCCTAGAAGAGTCACAGGACTTTTTTTCATCTGCCAAGCACACCAAATGCCATTGTGGCAAAACTTCTGAATGAAAAAACCGTGAGTGAGCAAGTAAAAAGAAGTAATAGTCTCTCAGAAATCATCTGGCTTTTCTGCTCACTCAAAAGAAAAGTTGAAGAGCAGCCGTCTACATGTTGGGTAGCACAAGTCTTTGGCACAGCAAGACTATACTCTTCTGCAAGACGCTTGATCTCTCCGTGTCTGCAGTACAGCAACCTCTGCTACATGTCCAAATCAGCTGTCCTTTGTACACGTCACTGATGTGACAGACGCAGTACCAGAATGTTTGTGCACTGGAGTTCCCGAGCCTGGACTTCTTGGTCTCATATCTTAAGATGACACATGGGAAAGTATGGTCATCTGCACAGACTGTCTGTCTCATGGCAAATGGCAAAGGTTCTTCTTCCATAAACCCCAAAAGAAAGGCTGCCATTTCTAGGAATACTAATATAATATTTAAAGACATAAAGTAAAATCATCCCTAATTAATGAAGGAAAAGCAGTTTTTCAAGCTGGTGGACAAATAGTCAAAAATAACTAATGGTGAGTTAAAATACTTTAGGGAAATTTCTTTTTGCCAAGTATTGAGATCTGGTTACCATTTTTATTTAGCTGTCACCTAAAAAGAACGCAAGTTGCATTCTTTCTTTTCATTAAGGGCAACTACCATTTTATCTATAATTCATAATACTGAAAGCAAAATGAAGATTTCCAATCTGCTTAAAGGACTAGGGTATAGTATTGGAAATAAACAGATGAATGACTATCTGAAAATCACTTTGGTGTCTGGCTTCTGACTAAGGCAGCCATTCCCTTCAGATGTTCAGAGTTGCTTTAATGTAATACCTTCCTTTTTAACTAGTGCAAAGAAAATAATATTGACAATCCAGAATATTTTTAAAATAGGCTGCAGACTGATATTTTTTTCCTGTATCACTTGAATCTTTAAAGCTTCACCCAGCTTCATCATCCCACCATGACTAGAATTTCTAATGACTTTCTCAGAAGAAAATACTTAAAATACTGACTTTCTGCTTGTGCTTAGGATTGCAGAAAAAAATGAGACAAGAACACAAGAAAAATGAATAGCTACAGCTCTCCAAGCTATAAAAAATTAATTAAATACAATTTATTCTTTTAAAGGTGCTTTACATGGCACTGCAATATTTTGCTGACGTGACTCGTCTTCCAGACAGCAGATTTCTTGGGAAAGATCTGGACATCTAAAAAAATATCAGAAGGACAGACCTTGCTGTGTAGATGATTAACTGAACAATAAAAGATGAAATCAGTGCTCTGTAATTTCACCTGGTTAATTTGCACATTTGGCTTTAGGTTCAAAAAAGGATGAAGCTCTGCAAAGAAGCAAATATAAGGATTTTCAGACTACTCAATTGCAAGAGACAGATGTCGTGTCAGAAGGAGTTCTTTCCAAGCTCAGCCTAGTAGTTTAGCAAATGACGCCGTTCTCCTTACTCGTCCTTTGATTTATTGTGTATCTGGAAATACTAAAGAGACAATTAACACCCTGCTACACTCTCTGCTGCATCTCCTCCTTCTCTTATGTTAGCCTGACGGAAACAGCAATGGCAAATGTAATGGAAGGGATCTTCTGTAACTCCCCTTTTAACAATAACATGGCACTCCAGAATGGGGAGGGAAAGGGTGAATGTATTCCCTGACCCAGAAATTTGTATACTAAAGGAAAAAAGGAGCACAAAGGCATGCTGTAATGAGAAAATTATGAGACTTACTCTAATTACCTTACATTTAGTCAGGACAAAATTCATTGAGAATTTCTGTAACACTTGTCATGTTTAGTGGTGGAGACAAGTCCATTTTTTAAAATGATGCAGAAAATGGAGCAGTGTCAAACAGCATCCCAAAGCAGAGACATTACAGTATTCCATAAGAGCCCGAGACAAAAGATGTTCCATGAAACTTTTCAGCAGTGTGCTGGAGATCATTATGTAGCTGGGAAATCCATTTAGTAAGCAACTTCCTTTGAAGCATTTCCACAAGGTCAGGATAAATCAAATGCAGAGTTTTAAAACAGTCTGCTTTATTCTCACCCAGAAGCAAGCCTTAGGAGCTAAACCTGGAGATGTATCCATTACTTATCCAACAGCTGAGCTCAGATATTAAAAGCCCTTTCTCTCCATACAGGTAGAGGAAATGGACAAAGAAAATAAAAGCAACACCTTCATCCTGTCAAATTTCCAGTGAGAGGTTACAAAGTTAAACCTGGTAAAGCCAGTGACATGAACAGTATCAGGGGAATCTATTAAACCATGCTAACTGCCCTTGATTCTCAGCAAAAGCCACAGAAGTAACTCTGACCACAGCAAAACAATTGACATCACAGGACAGAGAATGATAAAAACCAAGGTCACACTGGTACACCACACCACTGCTGTCTCTAATCAGAGCTGATGAAACTATCTAGGCAACTGGATAATCATGCAAAATTCCTACATAATTCAGAAAGGACAAGCACAGAAGATTCTGTCAATTGAAATGTCAGTTGTCTACTTAACTCCGAAGATGAATGAATTTGGTCTGACTTGACAAGTTTCATGCCACCATTTTCTGTCATTTAACTGCAGCTGTAGCAAACAAGATGACAGATTTGCTTTCTCCATGAATACAAAAAGAAGTTAGCCAAAGCTCATTTTTCTTGAAACAAAACCCTAAGCTTTTTGGCACCCAAGCCTACCTGCACATCTTTTTTTTTCCCCCCTGTGCTGTTGCTTTTGCTCTGTTGCAGCCACAGTTCATTAAGATGAATCGTGTTCTGCTGAAGCTGCCTTATCAGTAAGTATTGCTGAAGCAATTTAGTAATGATGTTAATGTGCAGTGCTGGGTTTTTATAGCCATCTCAATTGGCTATTAAAATACAGCACTGCACTTAGAAATTGCTACTGCACCACTTCAGAAATAGCATGATGGAGTTGCAGAAAATGCTGTTCCTATCAGATGAAACCTCACTCTTTGTAAACGATTTCTGGAAATTGATACTTAAAATCTACCGTGAGATTAGGTGATCGTTTTGCATATTAATCCAGGATTCTTAGAACTGCTTGGAGAGTTATTAAGAACCCAATGATTTTGAGGGGAAACCAAACCAAATCAAACAAAATATGTGTATATAAAAATGGTGCACAGTGTTCCAAGTAATTTTGTTTATTCCTTTACTGCTAATGCAAATGACAGTGAAACGCAAATGAGGGAAATCAAAATTATCATGAAAATGTAAGACTTCAAACAAGTGATATCCTGCAGCTCACAGCATAGCTCTAGTTTTAGGCGAGGACATCAACCAGATGGATGGCTTTTGAATTCCATATGAAATTATCTGTGTTGATCTGGAAAATGATCACTTTATCGATAGACTACTTAGCTCTAAAGATGTTTGAATTTGGTCTGATGTGACCACAATTTGACACCATCATCTTCTGCCATTTAACTCCAATTGTAACAAAAAAAAAGCCAATTACATTTTTTTCGCTGCTGAAGACAAAAAGATGGCAACCAAAGCCTGAAATGTTAGAATTGAAGTGCCACTCTAATAACAATAACTATTATTATGTGAGATTACAACAAATAAAACCTGCCTTTCTTCAGGAATGGAAGGAACCACTCTATAGAATGAATGGTTTTAAAGAAATATTTAATATGTGTTAATTTTGGCAAATGAGAGAGCAAGTCTGTAGTGACCAAAGGCAGATAATACATTTAATAATTTATTTGTGCCATAAAGCAGATTATGATGACACAAGCTGTATGCAGATATGATCACTTAAAGAATGAGATCCGGAGCCTGTGAAATATGAAGGTGCAGATATAACCTATCGCTTTTCTCCATCAGTCATTGGCAACACTGATCTGTTGAAATATTTTTGAAGAACAGCAAAGGATTTTATAGAACTATCACAGGGCTTTCTAATTTTGTGAGTTTCAAGAGAATACAATTTTCTTGAGATAAACTATGCAGATACTCACATCTTCTTACATTAGACAATCCTAGCCTGCAGGGTAGTCGTGTCTCTTAGTGATGTTAACTTACAAATGATAGTTTTGAACCCTATCTTAAAATTGCAAAATTACATATTAGTGCTTGACAGAGCACTTTCTGCTAATTGGATGAAATACGAGTCCCTTCAATCAAAGACATTTCATAAAAAATGGTATTTTAGTTTCAGTTGTGGTGTTTTTTTTAATTATGCCTGAAATAAGCGATAGTGTGTTACAGTAATATGAAGTGAAGTGCTTAGAGCTGAGAACAAAAACAGTTTGTTAAATCCAGGTTTGGGAAAGTGTGCCTACTTCCTCATTTTTTTACACCACTCTTTTTTAAGTTGTCCCATTTTCCTCTGTTTTAGATCAGGATTCACCAAAAAAGTTTGCAGTACAGAAAGAGGAAAACACTGAAAAACGGAAGTAAATGCACAGCTGTTGAGATCATAAGCCTGAAATACTTAAGAGACCATAAGAAAAGATTTAAGGTTCTGTTCAATCTCTGAAAAACAATTTTGTTGAAACCAGTTTGGAACTTTAAAAACATTTCTTAACATGAAACAAAAAATGTTTGGAAAGTTTCAAGCCATCATAAATTAACAAAACTTTTGACTAACTTGCCATAAACCCCTCTCTCCTCAAATGTTAAAGTTTGCTGTGCAGCATTTAGTCTCCCTTAAATTAGAGAAAATAGATCACTGTAGTAGAAGTGATAGCCATATTAATGCAAAATTACATATCATCATCGGTCTGAAGCGCTTGCAATCAGTTATCAAACAGCAAGATCTGGAAGTTCTCAGTGTTCTCTGAAATTGGGAAAAGAATAACTGTGGTTCCTTGTTTGCAAAAGCTCCCTCTTTCATTTTAAGTGCTGTAGCTATCACCTGAGATAGGAAAGTAACCTTTGCCTTTGTTGTAGTAGATAAAAATGATAAGGTTTCTCCTTACTGGGAGCGACACTTGTGCAAATTAAACCCCCCTCTACTCTGCTGTTCTGAATTGAACAATTTTTTTAGTAGACATTTTAAAATACACATAATTCTACTGGACTTTGTTGACTATTTCAGTTGTCACTGCAAGCTGGAATGCTACTAGGCAACACAACGCAAGATTTTTCTGATAAAGCTGTCAAGCCAAACTAAAGTATGTCTACTTCTATGAAAGAGAAGAATGAACTTCTATGAAACTATGGACAGTAATGGAGTAGAGAACATTTCAGTAACAATTCAAGGTAAATATACAGTGAAATCATACCTTATATTGATGATGAAAATCTCTGCGTCTTCTCAAGAGACTCCCATAAGTTAAACAATGGGTTAAAAAATAAACTACTTAAAACTTACTTATTCTTTTCTTAGTATAGTAAAAAGCTTCATTTCTACCCAGTGACTTTATTCGGTGTCACCAAGAATAAAACAAATAGTTATATGAAAAGGAAATCTATCACATGCTACATAGTAGCCTCAGGCCAGCACAGAAAACAATGAAATGGAAACTCTGGAACTGGTTATGACCGATGACTTCATCTAACATTTAGATGGATATACAAACTTCAAAAATAAATGCATATTACACCCTTCATATCCATCCCATCTTATTTTTGAGTATTTTATTAGGACGCCCAGTTTGGGAGCTTAGTCTTTGCTGATTAAGAAGAAAATTAAGATAAGGAGGATAGCCAACCAGAGAGAGATACAGAATTGGGCTGAACAGTGCTGAACAGAAGCATTAATTTCTAATTTAGAGCCCTGAACCCTAGTAACACTCCAAGTGGATTTAATGAAAAGTCCTGATATGGCCCTAATTCTGACAGCAGGAAAGAGTAAAGGGATAAACGTCCCCAAATATCTTCTTCTGAAGTGCTCAAAGATGGTTGGGGTGATCCTGATCAGAATGTATCACCGCCTGAATTAACCAGGAATGAGAAAAAAGCGTGCTTACAGACAGCAGAAAAGAGGCACAGCTGCAGATGTACCCAGAACCTCTCCGTCTCAAACATGGGAAGCACCAGGGCAGCTCTAGCCATCACTGTGAGATTCCGGTGCAGTTCAAACACTGCCATGATAGTTACTATCAAATTGCGATGAAGGGAGTGGGAAATTAACCCTGTTTCTCTATGACTTCGTTCTCAAGCCACCAGAATATCCAGATGGCAGA
Source organism: Buceros rhinoceros silvestris (assembly GCF_000710305.1). Lineage (NCBI taxonomy): Eukaryota > Metazoa > Chordata > Aves > Bucerotiformes > Bucerotidae > Buceros > Buceros rhinoceros. The sequence continues at coordinate 624 of NW_010421795.1, read as the reverse complement.
ATTGGCTATCCTTTATATTGTTCTTTTTTTGGGTGTTTCTATGTCTGCCATTTCTCCTGGTACTCAGCTATCTGGCTTCACAGACCCTAAACTTCATTTCTGCAGCTGTGTTGTCTTTTATGATATTACATATCCTATAGAATTGAGGTCAGAAGTTTATTATATGATCCAACACTTCTGTAGTTACCAGAATTATTTGCTGCATTTTTTTTTTTTTAATTCTGGTATATAATATCGGAGCTTAAATTATCAGTTAGGTATTAGTAGGTATGTTCAGCTAAGTTTCTGACTGCCAGAAATATTCTGCAATGGTAGAAATCCATTTTTCTGGATGATTCTTTAAAAAATGAAGTTTTTAAAAATCAAGTTTAATTTCTGTAACTAATCTTACATCAAGCATACTACTCAATACTTCTGGTTGTAGTAAAAAGTAGATTCGTGGTGTGATAGGACAGCATGTAAATCCCAGGGGCCAGTGAAATTCCTTTGGGCCAGATGCAAACAAATGGGTTTGAGCACTACAGTCAATGTCTGAATAGTGACTGGAGTTTGTATTCACTGCTCATACACAGTTCTTTGCAGGGTCTTATAGCAAGCTAATGTAGAACTTAATATATAAATATG
>NW_010421794.1:0-277 GCF_000710305.1 Buceros rhinoceros silvestris | reverse complement strand
GATGGCCCCCACATCCCAGGCACCAGCCACAGATTCCTCCAGGGAGTGACCTGAGAGAATTTTTCTCTGCCCAACGAACCTGTCTCCTCCAGAGTCCACCTGCAACTTCTTCCCAGCATCACCCAGGCTCTTTTGACCCTGTTCTGAGAGGCCTGACCTCCCAGGCAGCAGTGCAGACTTCTCCATGGAGCGACCTGAGAGCATTTTTCTCTGCCTCATGAACCTGTCTCCACCAGAATCCAGCTATGACTTCTTCCCGGCATCTCCCAGCCTCTTC
>NW_010421793.1:1306-1654 GCF_000710305.1 Buceros rhinoceros silvestris | reverse complement strand
CAGGGGATGTCCTGAGATCCCCCCGGGACGCCCCAACCCCGGGACCCTCGGCCCGGACCCCCCACGTGACAGCGCGTCCCTCAGCGCCCCCGGACCCTCGTCCTGTCACTTGCTGGTGGGAAGAAGAGACCGACCCCCACCTCGCTCCAACCTCTGGCCAGGGAGTTGTCAAAAGCAAGAAGGTCTCCCCTGAGCCTCCTTTTCTCCAGGCCCAACATCCCCAGGTTGAGCTGCTCCTCAGCTGCTCTCAGCACACTTTGCACTCTAGACCCTGCACCAGGTCTGTTGTCCTTCTCTGGACACGCTCCAGAACCTCAATGTCCTTGTTGGAGTGGGCCAACACTGAAC
>NW_010421793.1:705-1171 GCF_000710305.1 Buceros rhinoceros silvestris | reverse complement strand
CCCCCCCACAGCAGAGCCCGGCTCGTGGCTTTGTTCATTGGGGCAGATGGTTGTTGCACAACAACGTCAGCACCGACTCCCGCATACCCCTGCCCACCACTGAGGGCCTGATCCTGGCCCAGCCCCGAGTGTCTCTGCTCCGGCTCAGAGCTGGGTGGCTGCTTTCTGGCAGATCCATGGGAGCTGCAGCTCTCGCAGCTGAGGTTGACCCTTCTCAGCCCCCCACAGGGTCTGTCTCCATCCCCAGGGCTGAACTGAGAGCTGGGTGGCTGCTTTCTGGCAGATCCATGGGAGCTGCAGCTCTCGCAGCTGAGGTTGACCCTTCTCAGCCCCCCACAGGGTCTGTCTCCATCCCCAGGGCTGAACTGGGACCTGTGGTTGCAGGAGGGAGCCCGTGTCTCTTCGCCCAGCTCTCGGCCCCATCTGGGAATGGCCCCATCGCCAAAGCCAGGCTTGGGGAGTGGTT
>NW_010421793.1:0-479 GCF_000710305.1 Buceros rhinoceros silvestris | reverse complement strand
AGTACGTGCACAGAGCTGGGACTATAGGCCCAACCCCAGCTGTGCGAACAGTCTGTGCTGCAGGTCCAGCCATTTGCTAAAAGCAGCAAGTCGGGCGCGTAAATACTCTGGTTTATTTAAACATTCTTTGAGTTGCTGGTGATAAATACGGCAGCACAGCGACAGCTCTGCTACTAACTACGGTCACAAGCTGAATCTCCCGGGGAAACAGGGTAGCCAAGGGCATGAATCTTGCCAAAAGGTCCTTCCTGGGTAGGGGAGAGAGGACAAACCCATTGATCCTCCCTTGGATTTGGTTCCAAAACATCTTGCCTCATAAATTAGGTGCTGCACCAGGGGAATATTTATACCCGACTTGCTCTTATTCCATCACAGGGGTGGGGGGGGCTGTGGTCAAACTTATCCCTGCCTTTGTGAACTGCACAAAGTCAGTTAATTTACACCTCAAGGGACGGCTGTAACAGCTCGGTTCTTAATGG
>NW_010421792.1:19978-25135 GCF_000710305.1 Buceros rhinoceros silvestris | reverse complement strand
AACTAGAATTTCTCTTTTCATAGAAATTTCCCGGAATTTTCTACACTGGAGTCAAGAAAATCTTACAAAGGTCACCGTGATATTGCCTTGTCCAAAAAGGCAGAGAACCGTTCCCCTGCTGTGCTCTCCTCATCTGGGAGACCAGGGAAGTCCCGTTTGTATGGGGTGGGGGGACGTCAGATGCAAGAACAAACACTTCAGCAGCAATGAACCATCTTAGTCTGGCTAGGTCAGCGTGGAAATTGAAATTCATGGCCAGTCCCCACGTGTCTAGAACAAAATTTGCTGCTCTCTCCATTCTGCTCCTTTGCAGGATCAGCCTCGAAGCTTAAGCTGCTCACTGCAAGCAGGAGGAGCTGACCACGGGTGGAGGTGGGCTCTTCTCCGGTAAAACCCAAACTGTGCTGTAAGCATTATCTTGGCATCCCCTGGCATGGCTCAGGTGGGTTGTTGGGTTTGAAACATCAGTGCTGAAAGAGCTGCTGTGCTCCAGGTCCAGGCAATGGAGTAAACTGCTCTGAAATCAGAAACGGAGGTTCCTTATCCATGAGCTTTCTGATGCGTTTTCCAGAATTATCCGTACTCTCTCTCTCTCTCTTTAAGAAAATGCATTAGCATTTGCATTTGCCAGACAGGACAGATCAGGTATCCAGCTCTCCAAAAGGAAGAGGGGTGCTCTTCTGTCCCAAAATACCAAAAATCAGGACCTGGGTGCTTCTTGCAACGTTTTGTTAAACTGCTTCGGTTTTGCCACTGACTCAAGGAACAGCAAAGGGAGCTGAAGTTCAGGCAGGAGCTATTCTACCGTCCTGCCTCAGTGGCTTCCCCTCTAAAACAGCGATGGCAGCACACGTCTGCTGCACCAGCAGGGAATGTGGCATCTTTAAATTTCAAGATATTTCACAGGAAAACTGTTGAGAACGTCACATCTCTTCCCTTATCACAGGAAAATTGTTGAGAACTTCACATCCCTTCCCTTACAGAGACACCTGCAGGAAACACAGCCGTTCTAGGTTAAAATGGCTGGTGTTCATATTTGTTATATATTTAGTCAAGTTAAATTTTACTTCTTGCAGCTTTTTGTTTTTCTTCTTGATACTTAAGCACTGACAGCTCAGAGACAATTATGGACTGATATAGGGTTTTTCTTTTTAGGTAGCAATGAAATTTGTGTGTTGGCGGAGATCAAAAATATTGTTGGAGACTTTGCTCAGGGGAAAACCCCTAAGTAACTTAAATACAACGTTAAAGAAATCACATTGTCCCTGAAAAGCACTTTCTTGAGAGACTATGGTCAACTTCAAGGGTGCCTTTATCAGACATTCCAGAGAGAAAAAACAGGAAGAAGAGCTGAACGCCGAAGGTAACGCGATAGGAGCCTGCAGCAGTCACAGGAGTATCGGTTACGATAAACCAAGCTGTGCAACAAGGAGATTAAGATGTGGATTACCGACCACTTACCATGTGTCATAAAGAGAAGAATAGTTTCAGATGCCAGCTTGACTTAATCTGGTACCGGCGGCCTTTCCTGGAAAGGATTAATGGGCACTTTTTTCTGGCTAGGCATTTTTAAAGGGTCCTTATAATAAAGATTGAGAGGAGCAACGAGTAATGACAGAAACTTCAGCGTGAACTATTAAAGGATTTGAGAACAAGTTATCCATTTCTGAGTCAAACCAAATCACCATTAGCTGTGTGCCTCGCTCTAATTAAGGGAACATTGTATTCCAATTGAAATTAGCTGTGGCGGTGATAGGAGACCTTCTATCAGCTTCTGTAAACATGAATCAGCTCAAAAGGTGCATTGATTTGGAGCGTGGGTCTAAGAGAGCAGGGGTTTTTTTCTTTAGCAGGGGTTTGTGCTGCCATCACTTTTCGTGTTAGACATTCCTCTGTTGTCTTCCAAACTTTCCCCGTGACAAACTTTCCTTTATTTGCCTTCCCTATCCAAAAGCGACACTGCAAAAATGGATGTGCAGTGAACAGAAGGAACCGCTCCCGAGAAAAAAGAATGGCCCAGGAGTGAATTCTGCAGATGGCATTTTCCAGCAGAGACGGAAAAGCACAAAGACTTTGCACGCCGGCGAAAGCAGGGGGTGAAGGGGAAGAGGGGAGATTCTCACAAGGATACATACAAACCGTGAGATGCCACTTGGAGCAGTTTACTACCCAGCTAACGGCAAGGGAAGCACCTCCAGATGCGGATCAGAGCGCCAGCGGCAGTAGGAGTACCAGTCCCTTTGACAGTGTTGTCCCTTGTCCTGTGTCTCCCTGCTTTAACGGTGCAATTATCCCTCTGAAGAAGTCAAAGACGGCATCACTCTCTAAATTGAACCGTTTCAGCTCAGTATTGCTCTTCAGGATACTGTTACGTGGATTGCCGTACACATTGAACACAGACCCGTGGAAGGATTTCCAACCTCCTCATTGGGTATGAACCTCCATCACAACAGATGGCTCACCTCATCCTGCTCCTGGTTGCTGCTTAGAATTTAAGTTCTCACCTTCCTAACCCTGCACCCTGCACCGATCAAAGATCTTCTGTTCTGAAATCCTAGAAACACCAGAAATGAGGGGTGCTGCCTGCGCTTTTTACACGCGCATTATGCCAGAAAGACCCCGAGGCTCCCTGCCCTCCTTATGATGCTAAGAGGATTCTGTGCTTTTATGTCCCTACAGTTCATAGAATTACAGATTTAAAAAACAGCAATTTTTTTATTGACAAGTCAAAAAAGAGCCAGGTAAAAGGTATGATCAAATATTCCCTCTGTTTTAAACCCACTGATAATAGCTAAACTTTGTAAATCTCAACAAAAATCTTATTTTAGTTTGATCCTAGACTTACATTAGAGATTTTTTTTTGCCCTCCTAAAATCACACAGGATGCCTCTAGAAGAATGTCTTTTATACCACGTTTGTAGTCCACATGCTATCAGGAGTTGTTTTGTCCATTAATTGCGGTATTTGATGTTTGACTGACAATTTCTTACTCTCTGCCCACTTGCTTCAACAGCTTCCTGGCAACTGGATAGTCCCATTTCAGGGAACTCCCTGTCTAAACCCGCTGTCTTTCTTCACCTTTTTTTACCCACTTGCTTTGGGGCAAGATGTGACAGCATTCCCTGGTCACCTTCATGGCCAGGCTTTCCCACTTTCAGATAACAGCTATAAAATAGCAGAAATCAGAAGACAGAGAGCGCATTTTCCTAGTAACTCTCCAAGAAAATCTCAGTTTGAGAATGTGAAGCCGGATCTACGGTGTGTTTTGCTGATGAGGAAGAGCCATTGGTGCTCGTTGGGGTGCGGGTGAAGCTAAGCTTGACCAGCCTGGGACTAACAGGTTCAGTTGAGAGACATCAGCTTCCACTGGGTTTTGATGAGTGTCACGGGTTAGGGCTGGGCAATTAGTCACCAGATGAGATGAGGATAGTGCTGGGCTTCCCTGGTGCAACCCCAGACACATCTTCTGTCAGTCTGTCCTTGGTTATTTCTTTTAGAATCAAGAAGTATTTTCTGCTAGAAAAGCAGAAATGTGAAAAATTGTAAAAAAGGCTTATGCTGAGACATTAAAAAAAGAAAAAAGCTTTTATCATTTTCCGTAATGCAGAGTAGAGGCTTCTCTTTTCAGATCTACACTTTGGGTCTACCCACTAATCAAATAATGATTAATTGTTTTAATGTGAAATCAAGCCAATTTTTATTTTGTTCTGAGTATTAGAAATATTCTCAACATGCAGTCAGTCACAGGAAGGCTCTCCTGCAAAGCAGATTTTAACTGTGAGCATTTATGGCTCACTTGAGGAGCTTAGGATCTTCTCAGAAACCCAGTTCTTACAAACATACTCAGCCATAAACACACAAAGAGTTCTATTGCCTGAAATCCTGGTCATAAAAAAGGATAATTCTTGCTGCTAAACACCCTAATTCACTTCCTTGGGCAGGGTATGATCTCCAGGCTCATGCTTCACCATTTAAAATGTCTTTCTCCACAGGTTAAGTGATTGCAGGGCAAATCTGTAGCAACAATGAGCTCAGTGAGGTTGCAACCATTTGACACTATCTAGAGACCACGCCTAATAAATATGTGCTGATGCTAACGGATAACGGAATAAACATATTCTCCATCCTGAAAGCACAGGGAAGAGTTATGCACTCCTATTTAAACATGCGTGGTCTTTAGGGTTAAAGTTTGCACGTATTTCACAGCATAAACACATTTTAAAACCATTTCCCGGGCAGCTATCGAAGGTTTAGTAAAAGGCAGTAACTTTCTCCAGTTATCAACGGAGTCCCTTAAAACTCACAAACCAAAACCACGGTGATTTTGGCACTGGCTACTCTGATACCACATTTTAGGAGCAGAGGCATTAGAACACCTTTTTCAGGACAGCTTTTGTGCAGGTTTTCATCTGCAGCGAGCTGGATGCCCCATCCATATACAGCTGCACGTGCACCAACGTCAGGGTGTATCCACCCGAGTCCATCCACACAGACAAGCCGACTGAAGAAGCCAGGTGCCGTTTAGAGAACATCAGCAAGGTGACGTATATATGTGCACATGTCGTGTATATGTATACGCTATACATACTCACTGCAACACCTGAACAGGTGAAGTGCTCGTGTGCTGACGGCTGAGCACGTTTTACCTGGTGGGAGCTGATGGAGGGTGGAGGAAGCTGGACCCGGGCAAATGGCATGGCTGCGGTTGGGATGGAGATCATATTGTGAGAGATCTGCCACAACTAGCCATGTCCCTAGATTAGGAAATAACACAAATAAATGCTGCATTTTTTTTTTTATTGGCTAGGCAGTTGGTTGGATTTCGTCCAGCCCATTTATGATCAAAATGAAAGCCATCTATTTGGTCAGTTCATAAATATGCTCTAACACACTCCACTCCGACCTTTAGAAATGCCAGTGTTAACTGGAGCACTCAGGGACATCTGAAGGGTATTTGTTTTCATGGGTCGACTTGCAGAAGAGCTCACCCTCGTTTTTAGCAGCTTTCCCAATGTACACATGCGGCCCAGCCCAGATCTCATCGCCTGTAATTTAAAATGTGCAGTTTTGTCCTTCCATACCGCAGTGAACGAGCCAAACAAGCAGCTCCCATTCAGAGCCGGCTCGGGGGCCCGCTCTGCCGCGTCCCACTGTCTG
>NW_010421792.1:0-19912 GCF_000710305.1 Buceros rhinoceros silvestris | reverse complement strand
CTCAGGGGCCGGGCCGGGGCGCCGCCTCTGCCGTGTCTCGCTGGCTGCTCCCTAACAAGCCCTTCATTCATCGCAGCTCCGTGCAGCTGAGCTGTTTCTACCTGGGCCAGTGTTACAGGCCTTTAATCAAACAAATGTACAAGGAAGCTCAACTACTTAACTGCTGTGCTTGTTCCGCGGATGGAGATAGCCAAATACAACAAAAAGAATTTTATCCCGCTCAAGACGAGTACATTTCCTTGCCGTTGTTCCCAACAAAGGGCAGCAGGTACAAATGGCCCCACTATCTGTGTCACTGAGAAGTGGAGGGCAATTTGTTTCTATTAAACAGGATGGTTCTATTTTTTATTTTGTTGGCTTAGCCTCCCCGCAGCCTGTGCCAATCACGGTCTTTAATCTGAACTGCCCTTGACCGTTTCTGCTGTGCCACAGAAGAATTCTCTCTTTTTTTTCCTCCACCCCCCTTCTTCGTGCACTGGTAATTGTGAGAAAGCAAGTGAAAGCCCTGGGGTATTGGATTCAAAACACAATCCTGCCATTCTCAGAACCATACAAAGAATAAACTTGAATGCGACATTGAGTCCTCCCAGACTGCACCTGCTGGAGATCTCCCATCCCCTCCAGTTCATGGTGGGGTCACCGCAGGCTCCGCTTTACTCCGGTGGCAGGAGAGCTACTATGTTTTCAGTTCACAGTGAGATTAGATCTACGATGTTTGATCCGTCTAATTTATTTTTTGTTTGACGAAGCAAGGAGAGCCAGGCTCCCGGTTAAAGGCCTACCGACCTCTTCCCCTGGAGAAGGCTGCTGGTGTCTTTCAAGGACCATTGACGTGGCGGCATTTGGAAAGGTTGTAGATTGGGGTTGGTACAATTTAACGTGACCTCAGGGTACAAGACAAAACTTTTCTACATGTGTCTATACCACCTGGATTAACTCTTCTCAGGGATCTAAGAGGAAAACCCAATATAACCAATCCCATGTGCAGGTTCTGAATTACATGGTGTTTTCTTTTCTTTTTTTGATGGAGGTTCCTTTGGACTTGAGTCCTGTCCCAAAGACATTCTGCTCGCTGTCTGAATTTCACTGTCTTGTTGCCCTACTTTGGTATGGGGAGTTAAGGTTCCCTGGTGTAAAGTCAGAAGAGCACAAAGCCAAACTAATGTTTTTACTGCACCAGCCTTCAGACATGAAATATGGCTGAATGACCCATGTCATACCACCAAAATTCATCTTGAAAGGTCAGGGCACAATCCCAAATAATTCATGTTTCCGTACGTTTTTGATACCCCAAGAGATGCCTCAATTTTCCAACATCTGCCTACATCTGGAATGATGCTCTGTTCCTTCTTGCCCAGAAAAGACTTTTCTTAAGCGCTTTTTCTTTTTCTTATTTTATAGCAGACAAAAATGGTGATTTGGTTCAACATAGAGTATAAAAGCCATTTCTACTGGTCTCCCTCAGAGGAATTCTTTCAGCTTTTGTTGTTAATACCAGGAATTTTGTAAATCGATCAAATCAACCTCCTAAGCTACTCCACAGGCTTGCACAGTGATGTGAGCACGCTCAAAAGCTCAGGATTGAGACAGCCACCGCTGCCTTTGGAGACAGGACATGTAACAGGAGAAAAGCAGAATTTTGAGCAATTGCCAAAAAAATTCCATAGTTTTTCATTTTGTACTGAATATCTTGCAGTAAACCAAGTCTTCTGGCAGGTATTGCTGCAACCCCTGGGGACCTGGAATTAGATCTGCTCTTTCTTGATGATATTATCTCTGGTTTTGAGATAAAAATCAGAGACCTCTGACATGAAATTAGGTTTCTGTGGAGAAGGAATAAAATCTGTGGTTGAACGAGGTTCTTCCCCTTAAAAATACTACGGAAGGAGATGTTCCGGTTTAAATTTTTTAGGGAAAAATTCAGGTTGGTCATAATTTTTTCTGAGTATTTTCATCTACCCCTAAGGCGAGAGATAAATGAAGTGTGATAGTACTTGGGAGAGCTTAGGAACTATTTGTAGTGAATAATTTATTCGACAAATTTTGCCCTTATTTCAGTTCATGAATTATCTGTGAACTGACTGGTACTTTTACGAATTTATTCATAATTCAAAATTATTCATAAAAAGTTTCTGTCCAAACACAGTTTGCTGCCCAGTTTGCCTACGAACAGATTATTGTTTTAGCTATTTATTATCTGTGATGCGTTACTGGGGGGGTGAGAGAAAATCACTCCTTTTCGAAGACCCTTTTCAATCTCACCCTTAAACTGCATTTCAAAGGTTTCGGGAGAGAGAACCTTCCTGTTTGCTGCCTTCGTGGAGTCTGAATTCACTTCTCCCAATTTTTGTCATTGTTAACCATTCAGGCTGCTCTTTAATTGGATGCTTGAAACTGATTTAAATAAACTGGCTTTTAGTGCATAATTTGTGACTCTAATCAAAACAAATATCAAAATCGTAAAAGAAAAGCAGATGTTCCGTGGATGTAAAGAAGATAACAAACAGACCAGCTATTGTCCTATGTCTAGGTATGATTTACATATGTTTTACATGATTTACATACCCAGACATAGGGCAGTTAAAAACTCTTCTTAAGCTGTAACACTGTCCGTGCATTTGAGCTTGTTTTAAGCAGAAAAATGTATTTAAAAGGTAAATAGAAAGAAATTTAATGCAACTCTCTTCCTGTAACTTCAGCTTAGTTTTCTGTGGGTCTAATGCCCTGATTTAATTTGACACAATTACAATAAAAGCTGCAATCTAAGGCAAGTAAATGAATTTTGTGTCAAGAGTGAAATACAATCTGTTAAAATTGGTTTGAAAATACAATTTTAGGTCTAGTACAGCAAGTCCTGACATTTCAGATTAATCTGTCCTATAACAAAATTAATGACACTCAAAGTTGTTTAAGAATGGCTGTTAACTATACTTACCCTATTCATCACCGGCTCTATCAGTCTAAGCCGAGAAGTCACCAGGCTATTACGTACAGAACCTCAGTTCACTCTGAGGACACGGAGATTGCGGCTGTTTCAGGGATCAAATTGCCGAGCCATGGAAACACAAGGTGCCGCAGCACATAACAAGAGAGATACCCCCAGCAGTCTGTTGATGTGATGCTTGTGCCTACATGTCACCAAGGCAGATCTCCCTGCTAAAAAAAGATGTTAAAAACCAGAGGTGATTTCTGGTGGGCACATCTGTATGAACTCATCTGGGTGATCTAACCTTTCAGGACCCCCCACGGGGCAGCATATCTTGTGAGAGTCGCTTGTCCTACATCACAGCTTGAAGATCCTGCCTCTGGCCATGCAAAAGCTGTGCAAAAACCATGTCAAAGGGGAGGTTCCTCCTGCTCCCGTCCCACTTCTGCCCCAGCTGGAGCCTGGCAGAAGACAATCTCAGGTTTCATCCTGTACATCAGATGGGAGGGCCAATTCTTTTTTGCTTTGTTCCTCTTGTTAGCCTCAAGCATGCAGCAGTAATTGCAATTTAGGGTCCATTTGGGGTGTAAACTGGCCATAAAAACCTTCGCAGTGCAGACAGCAGGTGCGTACGGGTCGATTTGCAGAACTGGAACTGAGCAGGGCCAGCGCGAGCATTGATCTCTCCATTCTACGCTTATGGTTTTCCAACTAAGAGTAAGAATAAAAGAAGAAATATTCTGGTTTTATGTAAAGTGGAAGCGTTTACTTGAGCCATGATGATTTCGGCATGCCTCTGTTAAAGGCTTTTAGGGATTTTTTTAAGGAAAAAGTAAAAGTAGGCTTCTTCACTGAAGAGGCAGAGTGTCATATTCTCCTTTGGGCAAATATTTAAGATGTGGGAGACCATGATGATACTTCTCCCTCTGCCCAGTTGAATTTGAAGTTTCACGGGAGACAGTTCTTCCCAGCAGACTAGTGAGAATCTCACTGGCTGTGTGGTTCAGCGTGTGTCTGAACAACGTCATGCAGAGAGGAACAGCTCCAGTGTTACAGCCAGTGAAAACACTGGCCCAGTTCAGATTCACTGGAATAACTCGATGAAAAGTGGAAGATGTTGCTTCAAAGAGTAGAATATAAATATTCCCTCCAGGAGCACCGTGGGATAAAAACCAACGTTGTTCTTCCTCCAGCCTTTTATGACTCTGTCCCTGCCACCCCATTTGACAAAACCTACCTCAATCTGTACATCGTCGCGGATAAAGTGATGCTGTTTTCTTCAGAAAGTGGAGTATTCACTTTACCCAAAGAGACCACCAGTGCTACGAACAGTAAAACTCCTGTCACGGGCCCAAAGAACCAGTTTGTTGTGCAACATCTTCCGTCTAGTGATGAAAATGGAACTCATCATTCGTTTGACTTTGTTTCTCTTTTGATCTGGATTATTTGGTTTTGCATAAATTACCAATTCTCTTTTCCTGCTGCTCAACTTCACCGTGGTGGTTGGAATCTGTAGGCATGACCATCTCAGACCGTGTATTTAGTGCCGAGCACAGGCCAGGCTCAGACATCACCTTCCCTTCCCCTCCCCGCAGAGTGAGACCGTTGTAGGATTTCCCACCGAGAAGTTTCACAGCTCGCAGAGCTGGATTGATTCTTCCTTCCTTCTGACTCTGAAGGTGATATCCACTCCTCCAGGATAAAGTGCTGCATTTGCTCACATAATAGCCATACTTTTTGCCCAAATGTTGCCATTAAAAACTCAGGTATGGCCATTAGGCTCTCCCTGGAGTAAGGCTGAAGAAAATTCAGGACTAAACCTGAGCTGTAATTACCTAACTGAACGTTCATCCACTCACACATTTTTCATCCACTTTGAAATTGCATTCCCCTATACGTTTCCTGTATTCTAATGCCTCTCCTGCAGCTTTTAGCTCGAATAACCAGAGTAATCGGTGTCCTTCGTTACAGACTAGGCAGGACTAAATGCAGAGCTAACACCCCATACTGAAGTGATATGAATCACATCACCACAAAAAGCCTGACATTTGGGTTTACCACATAGGCGTGTGGAAATGAAAAATTGCTTTTGATGCCTCTCTCTCGCTCTCTGTTATTTTTATTAAAAAAAAAAAAAAAAGAAGAAATGAGGGTATGACCATTACACAGAGATTTTCTTTAAAGATCTAGAGGGCTGAAGTGAAGAAATGCCAGTGTGGTACCTGCCTGGGTATTACACACAGAAGCAAATGAGAGCTTTCAAAGGGCAAGTGTGAGTGTTGATGCTACAGAAAACGTGTAGAAATGTTAACTCCGCTTTTCCAGGTGGACAGTGTAATTGCCGTTGAGAGACCATAGCCCAGGCAACCCAGCACATGTGGGGATCCAGCTTGAGTATTTTTTCTTCTGTTTTAATAAGAAGTACAAAATACAAATACGCATCTATTATTCAGGCATAGGAGGAGGAAATCATGCAGGAGCTGAGTGCTCAAATCCATTTTGGGCTGTGCCAGGAGGTAAGAGAGCAGCAAAGGCCAAAACCTGGCGCTCACCAGTGAAAGGTTTGCTGGTATGAAATTGCCTTTCAAGTGATGGTCACGTTAGCTGCCCCCACTGTACTGGTGACTCTTGCCTTACTGGATCGATTTCTGTCCCCTGCAAAACACACAAGACCAAGGGACTGATGTTTTCGTGATGCTCCTCCTACAGTGTAAGCTTGGGATTCATCTCTGAAGACAGATTATATAAACACACCCCAGCCCATAACCCGTGAATATTTGTTTCCAGTTAAGATAGTCTATCCATCAACAGTTTTAAGATGACAGTAGGGGCAATCCAAATGGTAGAAAATAAATAAATCCCATTTATTAGCAGCTGAATTTTTCATGACTATGTTGGTATTAAATATTAACTATATAGAATGTTTCTGTATCGGCTACTAAAGGAGCACGGAAATTGGTTTGCAAGAAAATCGTTCTTAGTTACGCATACTCCTCACTCACAGACACTTCAGGATCTTTTATTACAGTTCTGAAGCACAAAGATGCATGAAGATAAATTTACCTCAAAGGCAAGTGTGCATCAAAGAAAAGGGCAAGCAATGATATTTATTAACATAATAAAATCCTATTTCCTGTTAGGCCTGTGTCAAACTAAATAGGCATTTGCAGTAATTATATTTATTAATATTCTACTGTATTTTTTAAAAAGAAGTAAACATGATTAACAGACACGTAGAGGAAGAGATGAATTCAATTACGTGGGACTACAGATACAGATATAGTAGTATCTTTCTGCCAAAAAGGAACTGCTCTGAAGAACTTGGAGGACATGTAAGGTATTGGAGTTCAGGAAAAAAGCATGATATTTTGAAATTTATGGAATTTTGAGTGGAGAAACTGTTAATCTTCCCATGGAAACTTGTGAATGTGGATTGTGAGAAACTGCTGGTGTTGTCGAGGAAACCTCAGATTTTTAGATGTGCTGGTCAAAGCTGTTCCACCTCGTGAACGGGATGAGACAGGTGGTAACTCACAGACAAAGCAGCTCTAGCTGAAGGCAGTGGAAACAAACATTTTCATTTGGTTATGCCAGTCACAGAGAGAGAAAGGAGGTCGGGAAAGGGGGGAATACCACTGGACAGAGCCAGGGAGGAGAGGACTAACCAGTGCCCCTAAGTGCTTGAAGACCCACAGGGCTAAAGGGACACTTTGCATCACAAATGGTCAGTTCAACTGCCAAAACCCAGTTACGGGGCAAAGTCAGTTTCTGAGTATGGATCTGAGCAACCCTGAGGCAATTCCTATTGCTTTTCCCACACGTAAGACATACCAAAGCGACTGCACCCGCCAAGCATCACTCAGCATCAAGGCTGGGCTTCTTACTTCCACAGGAGCTTCTTCTCCAGCCACCGGGACTGCTGCTGTACTGCAAACATGACATTGAATTATGCACGAGGTGAAGTCTGGTGTTATATTAAGCATAACGTTACAATCCAAAAGAAGCAGGACAATCATAAACCCCCTGCTGACAGCCCTTGGTGCCGGTCATCGCTAGGTCAGTTCTCTGGGCCAAAGGAGCTCTCCCTTCCTCTGCAGGACAGTGAACATTTGGTAGCGGTTCTACCTCCTCCTGCAAGTTCCCACTGACATTGTTCACTAGACGGCACGCGAACCCTGTGAGCTGTAAATTCAACATGAGAGCAGCTTGGCTGGCAATGCGCGGTGATCTTGGGACAGCCAGGGCCAGGGCTGTGCCCTCAGATAAAACCAGGTGTAATTTCTCTGGTGTCACAACGCTTCTGTCTGTGTTTTCCTCCCGGTGTAAATCGCACCTGTTTGCTCGCTCATCCTTTCACAATCCTCAGCCACTGCCGGATTTGCATGTTAACTTTCCTCCAACAGAAGGGACAAATGCCACTGCTGATCTAAGGCTGGTTAACTCTCTCCGCTTTCCTGCTTCCTGAATAACCTCCACTGGGCACGTACATTCTCTAAAGAAAAAAAAACCAAAAGGTAGAAATGCTTTGGGTCAGCAAGTCACAACTGGATGTGGCTCAGTTTGGAAGCAGCTGGTATCTGTGGCTGCGACCCTACAGCTGGAGGTGCTAGAGGATGTTGGTGGCTTTCCCATGAGTCTGTTGGTGCTAAGGAGCTCTGCCAGCCACCCCCGCCTCAGGAAGCAGCCCTCGGACTTCATTCATGACCCACCACACCAGCTCTGCACCGGTCTGACTGCACTCATGCAAGTGTGCTGCCAGTGCCGGGGAACCGCAGATCACGTCTTCTGCAGGGCGCATGAGTTTTGGGCCGTGAGGTGAAGTTCCATCTTGCTTTGTCCTTAACGTAAAATTTACGCTTTCAGCTGTTTGCGCTAAATATTGAAATCTGGGGCTACCTCTGAGCAGGAGCCAGGCTGGACTTGTTAAGAGGAAATCATGATAAACTGGTTTTCTTGAAAGTGGCCGAGCATAAAATGTTTTGTCCAGCCGTAATTTGGGCCCAGCTGCTGTACGGCATTCCCTGCTGCATCCCATGTTAGGAGATAATGGAAAGAAACTTAAATCTATTTCAGTGAAATCTTAAACTGCTTTTATGAAACCTTTAGAAGTATCATTTAAACAGCTATGAGGAGGGTCAAAAAGGCTGACCCCCAATTTCAGAAGAAACAGGAGTTCAATGGAAATAGATTTTCATTAAAGCTCGTATGAATTTAGAGAATATGGAACACACTGGAAATCTAGCTGTGTGATCACCTTGGAGACAGCGCTCCTCTCACAATAATTCAAATCAGATCTCAATTTGAAAACACAAAATCAAATAAAAACACAACATAAAATCTTGAAATTAATTCAAGGAATCACTGTTACAATGTCTGCGCCCAGATTTTAAAATGCGAGTATTGATGTAAGCCGTGTAGAAACAGCACTGAGCTATTGCTAACACCTAAGAACAATACATTTTAAGTCAGGCTTAAAAGACTCTCATTTTAACTCTCATTATTATTCTAATATCAGGTTTCACAATGAATTACTTTGATCTGTCATTTTTCTTACTCCACGGAAATGTTCTGTTCCTTGAAGAGGAAACAAAGGCCTTCGCTTCTCCAAGTTATACATGCCAAAAATATCGAAACTTCATAAAACATCTGGTTCTCTCCGTTTTGCGGGATTCTTATGTGGTCACTGACTGAACTCTTATGGTCCAATTAATTAAATTAATGGCTATCTCATAAATTTAAAAAATATATACCCCGTGTCCTTAAATCTCTGAATCCCAGCTGGGAACCTGAAAGGCGTGAAATACACAGTAATCATCTCACATCAACAGAAACTGATCTTAAAGCTGTAATTACATGATAAATGTCTTTATGACACATGCCCACTATTTGGTCATGCCCTAGAGACAAATGCTAAGAGCCAGGCGCGTGGGGAGGGGGGAGGCAAGGTGGCTGATAACCAATCCTGTCAGCGTGTTTGCAATTTCATTGGCTTTCTTTCAATGACCTGAGACTTCCAAGAGCATGATAGATATTTCCTAAATATTTTACATTCAGGTAATTACAGTAGTATATGGATTTGCTAGTCAGCTTAGAGGAGACCAATTAATAGCTGCAAATCATGGTGTAAGGGATGAAACTGCAGCAGGAGAAGGGTCACATCTTAATAAAATAGGCAGAGCTGGATGCGTATGACTGAAGTCATGCGAATTTGCTACGTACTGGTAACATCTACAATCTCTGCTTAAGCAGAACCTCATGTCTTTGAGGTGTTGCCTCAGTTAGGACCATAGTCTTAGGCCTTAAATTCCTGCAGTGTGCTGGTAGCCAGGGTAGAACAATTTTACACCAGATTTTATTTCAGCACAATCCTTTATTTCATTAATTTTTACACAGGATTTCAATAGCTCACAGCACTACTTTGATTTTTTTTTAATTTATTTTTTTTTTACTCATCTGGTGGGGGTTTTATCTGTCCCAAGACACCAAGCTGACATATTCCTTTAGAAATACTAACCAGGGCAGATTTGTGGCCATATTCTCAATATCTCTCTAATCTCTTCATGTATCTAGGATGCTACAAAAGCATCAGCAACGCCTCTGTGGCAATCCAAAAGGCACTTGGTTTACAGTGAAAATTGCAGGTCCCTAATATTTGAGTCTGCTGAAAGTCGCAAGGACACACCGTGCTCTGCAAAATTATATTATCTGCTTGGGAAACAGATGGACAAAGTGGCCAAAAAGTTTCTTTTATTTCTAACTTCTTTGTTTCTGATGTCTCTGGTGAAGTAAAGTAGATACTTGGAAAGCCTTAAATTGTGTGACAGCACCGTTCCCTTCGTTAAAAATGTGATGTCGTGTGTGATACATCCTGAGAAATTTGAAAGAAAGGCAGTTCCACTGGTTAAATATGCAAGCCCTTAACGGTGAAGAGGCTCTGAATGCAGAATTCCACACACACACACACCCCCCGAAACCAGTTTTGTGCTTTCCAAACACTCATTCACAAAGACTCCCATCACTGGTGTTCCATCTACTGGAGAAGTAACATCAGTAGTTTCAAGAACTGATGATGATGCAGGCAGCTAAAGTTATCAAGGCTTGCAAAGCCTTCAACCCCAAAAGTGGGA
This sequence comes from Buceros rhinoceros silvestris, assembly GCF_000710305.1. Lineage (NCBI taxonomy): Eukaryota > Metazoa > Chordata > Aves > Bucerotiformes > Bucerotidae > Buceros > Buceros rhinoceros. The sequence goes on along the minus strand of NW_010421792.1, from coordinate 9,859 downwards.
TGGAAATCTCTCTGGAAGTAGATTTTGATATCTCCTAACCCCCCAGAAAACACGTGTATATATTTTTCCCTATCAGGTTATAAACAGATGTTCACATTTTCACGTCAGCTTGAGGTACAGAGGAGCTGAAGTGAAGAGTGCAGCAGAGCGGTGATCACTTCGTGGGTTAAAATGATCTTGTTAGAGCAACCAGCATTGCACTCACACGGCTCCCTACTACTATTAATTTTTGTGTTACAGATAGATGCTAATTTTGCCCGGGCTAAAAGGCAACATGGTGATTTTTACCTTCTTTAGCGTACCAGTAAATGTAGCTGAGCTGCGTGACAAAGTTATGCTGCATGAGCTGTGCCAAATCATATCAATGCCATATTTTTGTAGCTTCATCTAACTCATTTTTAAATATGCCTTGAAATTTGTTTTTGAAGCAGTTGTTCCTCGAAAACCATCAGATCTTTCTTACTGCCAGTAACCGATGACGCTTCTCAAGGTTAATGACAAAGATAACGTCCGTATTTTGACGTACACGTGACTTCTATTGACTTCAGAGGTAATCTATCTGAAGGCTGAAGCCAGAAAGGAATACTAAAGAGTCCAGTTAATCATTAATCAACACAGAGATGTAATTATTTTGATGTGAAATGCCTTTCCATATAAAATTCCATTAAGAGCTCCCGCCTACTGCGGAACTTGAATCCCAGCTCCTTAACTTGACTCACTTAAAAGTAAATCAGCTGCTTGTTTAAGAGAAAGCTCTTACAGCTCTTCAGATGAAGGCTTTAAAAACAATTGACTGATGCACCATGCTTGTTCACACCAAGCAGACAATAAAAAATGAGAGAACTCAGTGCGCTGATCACATTTTATGGTTTTATTGTGTGTCAATCGCAGCAATGATTGAAATAAAAAGGCACATAAAGTATCCCAGAATAATCACCTTGTTTTTCAAGAGCCCCTTGGGTATTTGCGTTCTACTGCGTAAGGAAAGGATGGACACAAGGGTGGACGTTGCCTGTGCTGCGTAGGCGGGAGTCCACCTTGTCTCTGCCTGGGGGGACTTACGGCCCGCCCTGCCCTTGCAATAGGTTCAAACACGACAGTGAGTTTCCCAGACTTGAGCAAACAATGATAGTTTATTCAGTAAAATGTATCAACCCCCATTTTTTTTCAATTTTAAAAGGACTCTCACAACATTAAGAATGACAATGAAAGGTTTTGCCGGAGCCAAAACCAAGGAGGGTCCTGGAGAGAACGCAGAAGATCTTCCGGTCCCCAGGCAAGACTGATTGAACGCCTGAAATGGCACTTCAGGTAAGCTCTCACTTAGTTTTAAGCCTGTGAGGGGTTTTGCATGCTCAAGGTTAAAATAAGTGACAAACAGCTTTGTAGAACAGGAGCTGGAATTCAGGAAAGAAACCGAGTGTGACAATGGGATCTATAACATGGTTATAAAAATACAGAGGCGCAATAAAATGCAAATTTGAGGTATACAACAAGCCGAGTACCTGTACCGTTCGCCTCAGCTTTTCTCAGGTGTTCTTTGTGGAAAGGCGAGTGTGCGGAGTGGAATCAGCTTTTATACAACCTTAATCTCAAAGAGCCTTCCCAATATTAAATGCATAAATGAAGGGGGGTGGGTTCAGCAAGAGTCTCTGGAAAAGCTGCAGTTTTAATGCAAATGAGTCCCAACGAGACAAAGAGAAAATAAGTATTTGTTTTTCATTCAGTGATCCTGTTAGGTTTTATCTGCTGCGACCCTCCCCTAGCCTCGCCATCAGATATCCATGCAAACAGGTCATTAGAAACGAGCGGCTTTCGTTGAAATTAAATACAGGTTTGCCTGAAAATTTCCTTATCTCTTTACATTTACATTTCTAACAATGCCCCTGTATTATTGCTGGACTCACTAGTAAAATTCACAAAGGTCATTAATAAAAGCTTGTTCACATCTAAAGTATTTTAGTGACTTGTTTTGCAAAGAAAAGTCTGCTTGGATAGTACACGGCGTAATTGCTTCCTTGGGCCATCTGCTGTGCAGAGAAAAGCCTTGGGTTCACAAAGGTAATTTTCATTTCCAAACTCCTGCAAACACTGAAAGAGAGTGTCCACGTCGTGTATGTGCTGTCTGTGCTGTCCTCGGGTGAAGATGCAGCACACGTTTCTGTGAGTTCTGCTGGCATTACCCTGAGTAATGAAGCACTTGATTCGACTCGTCTGGGCCTGTCCCTGCTGAAGTTGGTGTCTGAGCATCGACCTCCAGACCCTCCTCAGACTTGCTCTGCTACACATCCTTTTTTGTCCTGCCCCTGTTGAACAACAGGGATACAACTTCTGGCTTCCTACTAGTAGTAGAATCACAGAACCATCTGGTTGGAAGAGACCCTTAAGATCATCGATTCCAGCACTGCCAGGTCCCCACTGCCCCCTGTCCCTCAGCAGCACCTCCTCACGGCTGTGAAACCCCTCCAGGGATGGGGACTCCACCACCTCCCTGGGCAGCCTGGGCCAGTGCCTCACAACCCTCTCTGTGAAGTTTTTCCTGATAACTAACCTAGATCTCCCTGGTGCAGCTTAAGGCCATTTCCTCTCATCCTGTCACTTGTCACAGAAGAGACTGACCCTCACCTCTCTACAGCCTCCCGTCAGGTGACAGATCCAGAGAATCTGAGGTGTATCAGGGATGGGGAGCGTCAAGCGATGAGGACATTGGTTGCCACCTTCAAGTAACTGCAGTCCTGCAAACATTTACGTGTTTTTCAACTTCTACATGTCTGCAAATACAGCTGTGTCCGAGATCAGACACGGAATCCCATTCATACGGCTTTTGCCTGCGAGTGTATGCGTGAACGTGAGTTAAAGGTGTGCGTGTGACTGTGAATACTAATGAACAGGAAGGAGATGGTGAAAATCTTGCCAACGAGTCAAGCAGCACAAACACCTGAAATGCAGAACTAGAGTTAAAAGAGGGAGAAATAAATCTGTTTTAAATTTTAATAAAGACAACAGTGTAATTGAGTTACAGCTAATGTTTTTCTATAGGGCATTTTAATAGTCCGCAGGATGGTTTTTAATCACCTGTGCACAAGATTCCAGTGAGTTTTAAATATCTAGAAACTTAGAAAAATTACAGTGGTTGCAGGAATGAGCTAAGGGGGGTGACTAAGAAGATCTGACAACTTGCACAAAAATGCTTCAAGAACCAATTTTTTGTTAAACTAGATCATTAATTAACCAACATCCTTTAAAGTTCCCATATATTCATTTTAGGCCCGAGAAGAATATAATTCCAAAGATGTGCCACTGTCTCCTCTCTCGTGTGAGGTGGCTGAACCATGGCGTTCTCACACCAAGTGAGAAAACACCACTGATTTTTGCTGCCTTTAGGAGCCGTGCTCGTCCGCGGTGTTCAGCCTTGTGCCAGAGATGCAGCGGAAGAGACACCTGCCAAAGCCTCTTCTGCTTCGAAGGGCTCTGCCATCTGTGGAGCAATTTTCCATAGCAGCCTGATAGCATTAAGTGAAAGATTGCCATTTCTTTCAGGGGGTTTTGGATGGCCCACAGAAGCGGCAAAACATTTTCGAATCGCTGCCAACTTTTCAAAGTCTCCTTTCTGAACTCGCGGCAAGCGCTTAGGAAAGGGCTGCAGACTATTCTAGGACTTGACCTTTCGCTGCGAGGAGAAATTCAGCTTGCTGCAGCAAAGCCCAGAAGCATCCTTCTTCCTCGAGGGCCAGATAGGCTGCCTGAGTGCTAGTCACCTTGCAGGCTCCAGCCTTTCACAAGGAAAGCTTCCACAGGGTTTTTTATCTTCTGCCTCCTGAAAATATGAGCAAGGAGAAGCTGCTCCTGCCCCTATTGAAGCCAAGGAGAGAAAACTCCTTGACTTGATTGGGAACGCGTTCAAGTAATGAATCAGGTGGTTTTGGTGGAAATTTGCAATTCAAAAGCTGCCATTAGAAAAGTAGCATTTGAAACTGTGTTGCTGTGTTATGCTTCATGTAGATCAGTATCAAATTAAATTTCCCTATTGTACCTCTTATGTTGTTAACACAATGCAGGGAGTGTTGTTTGCCTCATCTCCATCCTTCTAACTGCAACATCCTTTTCAGTTTAAACTATACAGAAGTGAATAATTATTGAGGCCTTCTGTTTACCATCTTTAGAAGATTTAATTTATCCCAATAAACATGGCGAAGCAGACCTTTTGCATTTGCAATGGCATATAATTTACTCGGAACAAATGCTTTGGGTTCGGTATAAAGACCATTCATCAGGCAAATCTGAGTCAGAGGCAGCTTAGAAAAAAGAATCCTTTGTCTAATTGTTTTCCATCACAAACAACATGTGGGAAAGAGATTTAGGCAATATTTTCAAACATTATAAGCTACATAATTATTGTCCTCTGCAAACCTGGTGATAGTTTTTGCAATCACAATTGCACTTTATCTCTCTAATCACCTATTCACTGTGACCAATTACAGGCTTGGCATTGATGAGGAGGCATTTAATAATATTAAATACAAAACCCTAGATTTGAATAATGTCGAGTTTATGACACAAACTAACAAAAACCAGGAAATTCAAAGGCGAGGTTTACGCTCCATCCTTAATTCATGGCATTCTGCCGAGGCGCAAGAGCCCATATGAGCACTGCGGAGATCTCCGCCACACAAAGATCACTGCGGTGCTGAGTTACAAAGGAATAATAAAGTCTTGAGATTAATTTTTAATGTTTAGGTCTTTTGCCGATTTACCGTGTAACTGCAACAATATTCTTGTTGCGCATTACGTTTGCAGGACTTGTTTTACTGTACAAACCTTTGGGGGAAAGGAGTTAGAGCCCGGTATTTTCTACATCCATTTAACACCACTGTCCTGGCACAAAAGGAAAGGTCAATAAAAACCGGGAGTTCCCCTCATTTTTTTTCCCCTAGTTGCTTCTATTGATGCAGGCTTCTCTCTGCGAAAGCGCCGTGAGCGTTGCTGCCAAAGAAAACGAAAGTGATACAAGGAAAGTCCTGCTCACTGGCACAATCTGAGGATTTTTGAGGCCTCTCTAAACTTAACCATGCTGAAATTAATTTCTGGGGACCCCGAGCAAAGAGTGATGGAAGGAGAGGGTAGAGTAGCCTCCTCTCTGTCCTTCTGTCTCATATTCAATCCAGCTTGGCTACACCTGAAAATAGGTCACAGTATTATTCCAAATTTTCCTAGATCACTGTTGAATAAAACATGTCAAAGTAATGTAGAAAAGATGGCTTTATCCTTTTTTTCTCAGGGTGCATCTTATTCATAGCTATGAAGTCCGTGCAGATTGCCTTGTTCTACATTTTCAGTATCACCCGAAGAAATACAGCATCTCTCAGAGAGATATTCTGAGGAATCGAGTCATTATGATCCTGTTACTAATTTTGATGCCATGTATTTGTTACGCTGCGACCTAGAATGGCAGCTTCACAGGCAGCAAAACCTCTCGCGTGAACATGGATATCGCCATCCTCTTAAAACTAGATTTCGCCTTGATAAAAAGCAACGGCTCCAAACCAGCTGTTACGGTCCGTCGTGTAAATCCTTCTCCGTGTGTGGATTATTGACCCCGTGGGCCCTAATGGGAGTCCTTTGGAGATGTTCAATCTATTCTGTCCGTCCAGCTGCATCTGATGTGCTTGTTATTTGCCCTTTGCAGCTTTAGGGCTATTACGTTAGTCCAGCTGCTGACAATGCATGCAAAAAATTCTTGCAAACTCTTGGGGTGTAACTAGAAAAGTTAACCCCTCGTTTGCTTTTAAACATGTTTTTGTGACTTTTTTCTCTGGCAATAATCATTATCTTTTCGACAGAGACTTTGGAAGAAAAGAGGGAGAAAAGGCAGGAGCAGTTATTGATTTTTCTGAGCCTTCGGTTTGGGAAGCATGAAATAGGAGGAGCCTCCTGTAAAGGAGGAGGTGAACGAAGCCACAAAGAAGCCTGTCCCTGTGTATCTCCTGCAGCTCTTCTGGGAATGGCAGCAAAAGGGAACCACTTCTACTGTTCAGTGGCGTTACCAAAGCGCATCCGTTATTTCAGAACTGGCGGCAGATGCGTCAGCAAAGGCGCATATAGAAGTAACTCGGGTGATAGAAGTGAAGTTGCTGGCCCACACCAAAGGAGCTGGGGTCTACCAACCCCCCAGCTAATCGTCCTCTCATTGCCCGGTCCCCACAGCGTCCCCCAGCATTGCCAACCCCAGGAGTCCCCAGCTCCACCACTCACAGGAGTTAGGAGACGCCTATTCCTGTTTTAGTCCTAAAGCAGAGCACCCGTGGTGGGAAGTGATCACCATTTTTATCCGCAGAAAATAAGTTTAGTTATGTTTAAAAAAATAATTACTGGGAATAGCTGTTGATAAAATATCATTTTTCCTTGAGGTTATTTATAGAGGCTCCTCTCTAGATGATACAGCTTAAATTCTAGACACCAACAGAGCTTGAATGTCATAAACATGCAAATATTGGCATGGTTCATATTCATGCCAAAATATGTTAAAGAAGCCTTTATTTTCTTCTGAATATTATATTCATTTTAAAGACAGACCAAAAAAACCCTAGAGAAATCACAGATGACTTCTCATTCATGAGGCATGATTTACCATGGCCGTAATTCTTGACCTACAATTTCTGCCGACGTTTTAGAGCTATCAAACAACAGAAAAAGCAGTGCTGCACTTCTGGTGGATCAGTAGCAAAAGGGGAGAATTTTGCTTCCTCAAGAAAGAAAGATGAAAACACAAGTCACCCTGCTGCATAAGAAATACAATTAAATTAACAAATATAATCTGTCTTTAAAAAATACATTCAAACATTTCATTTGCATAGAAACAGGCAGTGCTATTCATTTTGAGACAAGAAAATCAAAAGTCATAGCTAGCAGCCACTCTTCTAAACCAGATTTTGAGCACAACCCCCCCCAGGGCTGTTTCTACCAATTTTCCAATAAATCATGTAATGACTTTTAGAAAAGACAGATATTTAATTCTTGAATTAGAACTATAGGACCATAACCAAAGACTGACAGCCCTCTTATTCTGCCATACTCCCATACAAACCCTTTCAGCTGATTGGCTGCGAAATAATGCAATAATTAGGCAATTAGATATTTGGGAGAATGTAGAATGAAGCACTGAGCGCTGACCTTTATTACATAGATCAAAGAATGCTGGAAGAATGGCCAAATAGATCTTGTTTACTAGCCCTGATCAATTTTTTTCAACATTTCAAAATTAAGAATTAGGGGTCGTTCCTCCTAGGCTACACGCGTTTACGACTGATTTTAGATACAAAGGAGAGGAGTCACACCCTCTGTGCTTACAAAGCACCAGTGCTTTAGTTGCTGGTTCTTGAGCTACACGTAGTGATGTAAACCTCTCCCATACCCGGAGCGGCAATAAGATAAACATCGTAAACTAAATGTTCCCAAATTACTTTTCCATTACTGTTAATGGTGTTACTTGGAAGAGCGAGGGGAAAAATGAAAATGAATTATTAACAAAATCAGCCGCTTCTGCAATCTCTTCTCCAAGTCCGTGCTCATCACTAGAGGGAAGCGTCTCTGGACACCCAAACTTACAAAGGAGCTTTAACTTTTTTTGCTCTAAATGGTGGAAAATGGGAGTATTACACGAGGCTGCTGAGGTGGGTTGGGGCTGACAAAGCCCATGATGAAATCCGGATAAATCCTCTGAAATAAGGCTGTAGGAACAGGGCAGAATTCAGGTAAATTACCTGAATATCATGTATTTCAGCCATGGGGAGAGCCAAGGACTAGGTCTGGTGACCAAACCCTCAACCCTGCTCTGGGGTAGGGCTTTTCTAGATGAATTCAAACACGTGTTCGGTTACAGAGTGATGCTCCCGGAGCATCTGCTGATGTACACGGCCCGTGCAATGGTCGGCTTATGTTTAGGACGACATTCCCATGTTATGGAGCACATGCATGTGGAACGTGAGCTTGGGTGTAGTGTCTCTATGGGTTCTTTACTGGCATCAAACCAGGGGACAGCTATGTGTAGTAAACCATAGGCACTGGGGTTAACAAGCCAGGGAAATCTTCAGAGGGTGGTGAAGCGAGCTGTCAAAGCACAGCCCTACAAAACATGTTTTCCTCGCTTCTGTGGAAGGTGGAATTTATGTATTTAACTTTCATCCTGACTGGAAGGGGAAGAATTTGTAAATTTTTCAATTAACTGCTCAGAAGTTTCCCCCTCAGTGGCACTATGCTCCTCATGTGGGACAAAGGGCTAATGAGACGGTGCTAGAGCTTGCCCTTTAGTGGCAGCTCCTTTGAACCAGGCTAACTGTGGAGAAACTCCTTCTCAGTCTGTAAAAGTTACGGCATAAAATTTTTATAGCTTGCACAGCTGGAATCTCCGAACGTGGAACTTCCCTCTGAGCAAGATGTATAGCGAGATACAAAGTCTCTGTAATGCATAATTTGTGAGCGAAGCTAATTTTCTACTTTAAGTTGCATATTGCCTCTTTGGGGTTTTAAAAGGCCATTCTGGCTCTAAAAGCAAGGAATGTGATTATCTGTGTGGAAGTCTGGGGAAGCGAGGAGAAAGACTGGAAGTAGCAGATGCACTTAAAATACAGCTATTTAAAACAAAAACCTGGCATCAGAAACTACTCACGGCCCATTCCATCTCCTTCTCCCACCCCCAAATAAAAAGACAGTTACCTTTGCAACCAGAGAGTATCCTCCTGCTCAAAGCTAGTGCTACTGGAGCCCGCAGCAGCCTTGGAAAGTTAAACCCCTTTTGCAGAGGTGAGTTTTCATAGGCTTACATGAGGTAGAGATCAGCCTGGATGTAAATAAAAATATTCAGACGGAATTTGTTTACATTTGTATTGTACAGCGCTTTTTTCTGACACTCAACAAGTAGCTGAAAACAGCCAGTGGCATTCACGCGGCCCGTTACACTTCCAGAATTTCATTTAGAAATGTCACGCTCTACAGCTTGTCCATCAAGACTTTCCAATTAATGCACTGTAATGTTTAAACATATCAGAATATACATATGTACGTGTCTACATATCTTTAGAGATCAGTATTTGCATGAACATATTGTAGACATATGTTATGTATTATGTAAATCCCAAGTCAAAGCAGACCTTCTGTAGTCTCCACTCCAATCCCGAGATACAAATGCTAGGAAGAACTTCTGAATTCACTGTGCAGGGATTTTAGTCAGGTCTTACAACATTCTTAAGAGGAAGAAAAATTCAAAATGCAACTATTAAAACTTTTACAAATGAAACTTGACTTCTTTCGTGGACTCGGGAGCTGCAGCCCTCTCCCATGTGCATGCAGCTCATTTAGATGTCAGAAGACTTTTGCAAATCTCTTGTTTTTACATCATGGATGTGACTTTTAAAAGGTACACACCTCCAGACAACTGATTTGGAAATAGAGTATTGATCAGATTGAACTGCTTTGTTCCCTTGGATTCACACTGGAGGATACAATGAGTGAAAATCAGATGCCAAAAGATTCTCACTTCTGAAAATTTCTTCCAGGAGATCTGGGACACGGTATTGGGATATCTACAGTAATCCATTGATGAACATTTTCCACTGGATCTGACCAACTAACGTATCCCATGGTTTTAGAGCTGATACAGTGGAAGCAACTGAGGACTGGAAGCACGAAATCATGTTGACCTAAGATAACATTTTACGCTGCCCTTGATGATGATTTACACTGCCCTAAGTCCAGGGCTTCACAAGTTACACCTGAACTTGCAGAGGGACAGCTCTGAAAGATCAGCAGTGTCCATGGGGGGAAAAGTACCATCACCTTCCCAGCCCCATGCGGCGGGGGCGGG
>NW_010421791.1:8649-8928 GCF_000710305.1 Buceros rhinoceros silvestris | reverse complement strand
GAAGGTTCCCGCCCACTGCGAGGGGCTCAGGAGCCGTGAGAGGAAGGTGTTGGGGCAGCCCTGAAGTCGGTTTGACTGCGAGGGGGTCGGGAGCCACGCAGGGAGCCACGCCTGCAGCCAGGCACCTCGCTCGCATGGCTTCGACCCCCTCGAAGTCCCCTGGAGCCCTGCTGAGCTTTCCCCATCTCTCCCTCCTTCGTGTTCACCACGAGACACTCACAAGGAGCCGCTGCCCGGCGTGCGTTGGTGGCACCGCATCTGTCCCCCGGGCCTTGTCCG
>NW_010421791.1:5136-8435 GCF_000710305.1 Buceros rhinoceros silvestris | reverse complement strand
CGGCGGCTTTTCCCCCCGCCAGCCTGTTCCTGTCGTATCTCTGCAGCTAAAGATGTTGAGGGAGTTTAAGCCGGTGATTTAGCTGTGCATCACGGACACTGACTCCGAGCGGACGCCAGGAAGCCAGGGAGCACCTTGTCACAAGCACTGCCCCAGCTGCCGGAACGTTGGTTTTATTTTTAAGTAATGACTCAGCTCAAATCTGGATAAGTACATTTTAAAATGCATTAATAAATAAACATGAGCTGTGTCTTCACTGGAAGTTTTTTACAAAACCTGCCAAACTACACAAGTTGATTTTCAAACACAAGAAGGCTGAAGCACCTCCCCATCAACTATGAAAGACAAGATGGGGAGATCCAGATCAATTGCCCTGGTTAATCTTAACGCTTGAATGTGTATCCAATAAAGAACATTTCTTTTCAAATACTGTGTATTTCTTCTTTAAAAATCAAATGCAAAATCTCAACTACCTACTCACTAATCACTATGTTGCTTGAAAATCAAATCCAAATATAAAGCTTCATTTTTTTTATCAAGCAATTGATTAATTAATGGCAGGTTTTAAGTGGCATTACCACACCAAGCACTCTAGTCAAAGCATTTAATCAGCCAGATTAAATGCAGGTCCTTTCCTGGCATTGATTTTTAAGCAAAATCTTCCACTCATTCAGCCAGGAGGTCTTATTAAATTTGATAGTGTGTTATGGTCTTAGGATCCTTAAGGATGTAAGGATCCTGATTCCTTAAGGATCAGGAAAGTTCAGCTAGTCAAGTGGTCACTCAGAATAGTTGTACGACTCCAAGTGACAGCTATCCCAAGCGCACACTTTGTTTTATAGCTCACAATCGGCAGCATAACTTACAATCAGATCTTCAAGGTGTCCATCAGCTTATAAACAAATGTATCTCATCCAGCTACAGGTTGCACACCAAAATCTCCATGTAACCAAGAGCTATCCCGGCCCCCCAAAGGGCTGCTGCACCTCCTACAACGCCCCAGACAAGGAGGACAGCCCTGGCTCTCAGCCACCTGAGCCCTTCAGTCACAACCGGGACCAGAAAGGAAGTCATGCTTGACCAACCTGATAGCCTTCTACAAGGAAATGCCTGGCTCCGTAGATGAGATGAGAGCAAGTGGGTGTTGTCTACTGTGACTTCAGTGTGGCTTTTGACACAGTTTCCCATAAGACCCTCATGGACGAGATGATGACATACAGGCTGGATGAGCAGAGAGGTGGAGTGAAATCTGGCTGAACAGCCGGTGATCAGTGGTACGAAGTCCAGTGGGAGGCCAGTAACTAACGGAGTACCCCAGGGGTCAGTACTGGGTACAGTCCAGTTCAACATCTTCATTAAGGATCTGGATGACGGAGCAGAGTGTATCCTCAGCAATTTTGCAGATGACACAGAACTGGGAAGAGTGACACAAAAGAGAGAACCGTGCTGCCATCCGGAGGGACCTGGACAGGCTGGAGAAATTGCCTGACAGGAACTTCAGCAAGGGGAAATGCAAACTCCTGCACCTGTGGAAGAACAACCCCATGCGCCAGTATGTGCTGGGAGCCACCCAGCTAGAAAGCAGCTTGGCAGAAAAGGACCTTGTGCCCTTGGAGCAAAAGCAGCAAATGGTACCCTGGGCTGCATTAGACAAAGCATTGCCAGCAGGTCAAGGAAGGTGGAGGTGATCCTTCCCCTTTATTCAGCACTGGTGAGGCCACTCCTGGAGTACTCTGTCCAGTTCTGGGCCCCCCGGCGCAAGAGAGACGTGGACACACTGGAGAGAGCTCAGTGAAGGGCCACAGAGATGATTAAGGGACTGGAGCATCTCTCCTATGAGGAAAGGCTGGGAGAGCTGGGACTGTGTAGCCTGGAGAAGAGAAGGCTCAGGGGGTCTTATCAACATAAATAAATACCTGCAGGGAAGGTGCAAAGAGGACGGAGCCAGGCTCTTTAAAGACAGACCCGGGGACAGGACCAGAGACAACAGACCACAGGAACAAACACAGGTTTCCTCTGAACATCAGGAAACACTTTTTCTCTGTGAGGGTGACCAAGCACTGGCACACCTTGTCCAGAGAGACTATGGAATGCCTGTGGCGGGTACACCCGCCCCAGCAACACTGGAAACTCATCGACAAAGGATAAGCCCGCAGCAACCGGTGTACCCCCTCAGTTAACAGGCTAGGCTCTCAGCCAGTCAGGTGCCTCATCCAAAGAACTCTCTTCTGAGTTACCACGGGTGACCACGAGCCCCGACCCGACTTGGGTATAAAAGGGAGTTCCACCAGGGACTATTTTGAGTCCTCTGTGGAGCAGCAGGCCTGTGACTTGAGGTTTTCCCTACCACAGATATTCCCCCGGGGTCGAGTGCTCTCACTGTAACTGGTGGGTGAAAGCACACTACAGATCCTCCCCTCTTTTTTTCCTTCCCCCCCACCCCTTAAACCCTAAAAGCTTTTAGGTCTCCCTTGTAGTAGTGCTGCCCATTCCTGGTTTTGATGGTTTTATTATTACAATTATTATTATGGTCTAGCTAAGTGTGACCCAACTCCAGTGGCATCCAGACTTGTTTGAAAACTGCACAGACACCAGTGTTTTGCAATAAATTGCAGTTAGTTTGGTTCCATCTCTGGTGGTAGGCGGTTCTGTTTTGTGACAATGCCCCACCTTGGAGATATTCAAAAGCCATCTGGGGCAACTGGCCCTGAGTGGCCCTGCTTGAGCAAGGGCTTGGACCAGATGCCTTCCAGACATCCTTTCCAACATCAGCCATTCTGTGATTGTGTGGACAAATCCTGTGTGCCCTGGCCTCCCTTCCCCCCTGCAATTATATGCCCCTCCTCCACTTAAGGCTCTTCCTGTCTGGTGTGTGCCTCATTCGCACCACCAGCACCTTGGGCCACAAGTGCAACCTGGCTACTGAGCAAGTGCAAGTCAGCCAAGAGGGGCCAGGCAATGCTGCTTTGTCACCAAATGCCAGCTAAGTTCTGGTGATCTGCTGTCCCACCAGGCGTGTGTGCCTGGCGCAGCACTGCTTTATTTCTGTATATCCTGCAGGTCAGGGACAGCTTCTTTCATGTTGGAGGGAGCTCCACACAGCCCAGGGAAAATCTGCCCCTTTGGTTAGGAGGCTATGCCTGTCACCTCAACCAACATTTGGACACTTGATACACATATTCCTTTGTAACGACGACTTGTGAGTCTTTAAGGTCTCACAGCCTGGCTATTAGTTGAGATTTGTAACTCCAATCTGATTTACCATTTTGGGAAACTTCTAGTGAAAGGGAAGGGAAAGA
>NW_010421791.1:0-5054 GCF_000710305.1 Buceros rhinoceros silvestris | reverse complement strand
AAAGAGCATGTTAAAAAAATGGGAGAGAACATAATTTCAACTCTCAACCAATGTGAAGCTTCCAAGGACAGCAGATCCTCCATGCAGCATGGCTGTTTTTCCCAAGCAGTGGTTGAAGAAGGCTGTATCACTTCTTAGGTTTGGCCATCCAAACTTTGACGATGATCTGTCCTCAAAGGGCAAAATGAGGACAAGGAGCCAAACACACACCCACTTCCTGTGATTCTGCAGAGAAAATCCAGAAGGACTGAATTAAGCTGAGCATGCTCATTGTCCATGCGTTACAGATGAGACTACCAAGCTGCAACCACCTCACATGGCAAGCAAAGCAATTCAGAGAGACCTTCACTGAAATGAGTTGGGGGAAGGGAGAAATGAAACAAAGAGAGCTGGAGTATTTTAAGGAGGGCTGAGGAAGTCAATATGGTGCAGAAGATTTTTAGTACATGGAGCACCAGTGGCATCACAGGAAAGTGATATCAGAAGGGACCTCTGGGAGCCTTTAGACCAATCCACTGCTCAAAGCAAGGCTGATTTCAGTCAAGGAGGTTGTGCATGGACTTGTCTCTTCGAGGCTGGAGGTTTCACAGCTTCTGGGTAGCCTGTGCTTCTTGCACATGAGCTCCAGCCCCTAGCTCTCTGACCTTCCACTGGGCACACTCCAGTCTGCCAGTATTCCTCTGGTATGGGGGCTTTCATGTGTCCAAAGGAGAAACCCCCCAGCTTTCAGCATGCTTTGAGACAAACACAAGGCAATAAATCAGGCAATCATCCAGCAGGTCCTGTTGCCCTCTGTCCCCTCCATTTTTCAGCCTGTGGTTCCCACAGAGCACTGCACAGCAAAGCCCTATATAGCCTCCCAGGCTCCTCTCACACCCACTCTCTCCCACAGGTCTTACGCAGTACCTGGAGAAGAATGGCAAGGAAGAAACAATGGTGAAGAAAAACCAGGACATATTCAAGCAGCTTGTAAAGCAAAATGGTAGCAAGACACATCTGACGGTGTATGAGTCCAGCACCAGAGAGGAGACATCATCTTCTGCCGCCACAGAGCACAACACTGGCATGGTCCCGCTTAATCACTGGTGTGTTTTTCAGCAGCTGCCCCAGAGCAGAGCAAACTGAAAGGGTCAGCTGTTTTGACCTGTAAGTAACCTCTACCATCATACCCAGACAGGGAATATTTCTGTTCCCATGGAAAGCTCTGGGTGTCTGAGGGAGGAGGAGGCTGCCCCCCATTCAGACCAGCTCCTGCATCCCACCGTTCACCGCTCAGCTCTACAGATGCTCATGTCAGCACCAGCGGGGGAAAAAAGGGGGCCAGAGGCTGAAATCCCTGCGGGGACTGCTTTCCCGTGCCATGGCACAGGCTCAGGAGCATATCGAACAACAGCACAGGAGAACCGTTTCCCCTTCCTCAGCGTTGCCACCCCTCTCCCCTGCTGTAGCCGCCCCCCACCCCGCTGAAATTGGAATCGGCTCCCGCAGTCAGGCACATGTGGCAGGCGGCTGCGTCTCAGCAGACCAGACTGCACAACTGGGGCTTAATACAGGCCTAAGTGGCGTATCCCACTTCATTAGCTGCTTTTCCACGGCCTTAGTGTATAATGAGAGAAATCCATTAGTCATCTGACAGTTCTAGTTACTCTGCACATCAGATCCTATCTCTTCATTTACATATCCAGACTGTTATGGCAAGCTGGTGTGCTGGTTGTACACCTCCACCTACTCAGTGCTAATTTAAGAGTTGCTATTTTTGGCTCACAGTGATTATGTGCATAAAAAGTTCAGTTTCCTCCAAAAAATTTTAGAAGGAAGCAAATGCAGATCTGTGCAGGAAGCAGAATGCAGATCTGTGCAGAAAACCCCGCTTTCTAAACACCATTTGCCCAATATCAGCAAACCTCGTTTTCAAGTAATACAGCAGAAGTAAAATATCTTCCTATGAAGATTCTGTCTGAGTTTATGAATGATTGCAAAAAAAAAAAAATAGTTTTTTTGACCGGGTCATACAGGAGTAGCTCACTCAGGAAAAATTATTTGACAATTCACAATTAACAGGGTAGAACTTATTGCAAGGATGGTAATTCCATGACTGAAAAGATGAAAGAGCATTTGCTTATAAATAAATTTATATGGATGTGGAAAGCTCAAAAGCAAAGTTGTGTCTCTACTCCAGACATACCTTGTCCATTTGTAAAATTAAGTGTCTGTAAATAACATTATTAACTCTCTGTAATGCGTGTTTCGCTATTTCTCCTCTACACAAAGGAATGCTCTTATTCCTGAACAGAGCACTCACTCGTGTACCTGGGAGAAAGGAATGGCAGAAGACATTTCAAGTTGAAAAATTGAAAAAGAGGTTAAAAACAACGGGAAATTTTTCTTTGAAAAATAGTTGTAGACTGTTGCCAATACATCCTTTCCAGGATGTGTTGCTGCATGCATGTAAGCTAAGCTGACATTTTATGTCCTGTGTAGAGTTAGCACAAGGATTGTTTATCACCGAAGTCCTAACCAGCCCGGCAAAAGTGGGTTGAAGTAGGACTTGCTCTATACTGGTGAATTCTTGCCGCCTTCTTATTTTTCTGTCACTTTTGCCTGTGGATTAAAAAAAATTTTAAAAACCCAGAATTTGTTGCCTTCTTTCGTCTTTGAAAACATGAACAACAATGTAATATTGGAGGTTTCTTTCTGCCTTTTAAGTAAAAGTAACTCAGACCGGTTCCAAGACCCCAGACTCCATACGCAGGCAGTAACCATCCCCGCTTAGTATCCCTTTTAGCGGGGACTGTCTGCTCCCTGAGCGCAAAATACCTGTTGCCCCTTAGAGTGGCTCGTAGAAGCTCTCCCAGGCCTCTGCATGCTTCAAAAATAATAACAATGCCTTCCCTCTTCTTTCCAGCTGGTATTTAAATAATTTTCAGGCTGCAGCAAGGATAATAGTAGGATCTCATCCTCGCACATCTAGGATTATGTAGAAAAGAGACGCATTTGATGAATTATTGTCCACCTTAGCCTCTCTTTTGAAAAATTATCTGTTATCTGTTCACTGCCGGTTGCAAGTGAAGTGATATGTAAAATCAGAGTGCCCTGGATAATGGCAAAGTCTGAGCTTTCCTGGGGGTATGATTGCTCATGTCAAAGGATACATGGGGGAGGCAACAGTCCTTGCTTCCAGTCCCTGTTTGGTGGTCGGTTTATGGCATTAAAGGTTTTTTTTCAATGTCATCGCTGATTTCATAGAGCCATTGAATTGGTTTGGACCAATCGGATGGGAAGGGACCATCAAAGGTCACCTAGTTTGAAACTCCCTGCTATGGGCAGAGACTTACTCTACTAGTGCAGGTCACTCAAAGCCCTATCCAACCTGGCCTTGAACACTTTCAGGGCATGACCACTCACAACTTCCCTAGGCAACCTGAACTAGTGTCTCACCACCCTCACAGTGAGGAATTTCTTCCTTACATCTAATCTAAATCTGCCCTCTTTCAGGTTAAAGCCATGATGCCTCATCATATCACTACATGCCCCTGTAAAAAGTCCCTCTCCAGCTTCTTGTGGGCCCCATTTAAGTACTGGAAGGCTGCTGTAAAGTCTCCCGTGGCGCCTTCTCTTCTTCAAGGTGAACAACCCCAACTCTCTCAGCCTCATAGGAGAGGCGTTCCAGTCCTGTGATCATCTTCATGGCCCTCCTCTGGACTCATTCCAACAGGTCCATGTCCTTGTTATATTGGGGGCCCCACAGCTGGATGCAGGACTCCAGGTGGGATCTCATGACAGCAGAGGAGAGGGGGACAATCACCTCCCTCGACCTGCTAGCCAAACTTCTTCTGATACAGCCCAAGATGCCACTGACTTTCTGGGCTGCAAGAGCATGTTGTCAGCTCATGCCCAGCTTTTCACCCAGCAGTACTCCCAAGTCCTTTGTCCTCTGCAGGGCTGCTCAGTCCATTCTCTGCCCAGCCTGTATTTGTGCTTGGGATCGCCCCAGCCTATACGCAGGACCTTGCACTTGGCCTTGCTGAACTTCAGGAGGTTTGCATGGGTTAATCTCTCAAGCCAGTCAAGGTGCTTCTGGATGGCATACCTTCCCTTCAGTGCGTTGACCACACCACACAGCGTGGTGTCGTCAGCAAAGTTGCTGAGGGTGCACTCAGTCCCACTGTTCATGTTGACAGTAAAGATGTTAAACAGTGCTGGTCCCAATACTGACCCTTGAGGAACACCACTCGTCACTGGTCTCCACTTGGATATCAAGCCTTTGACTGCAACTCTTTGAGTGCGACCATCCAGCCAATTCCTAATGCACTGAGTGGTCCATCGATCAAATCCATGTCTCTCCAATTTAAAGACAAGGATGTCATGTGGGACAACGTCAAATGCTTTGCGCAAGTCCAGGTGGATAACGTCAAACTTCCCTTTAGCCATCAATGCTGAAACCTCATCACAGAAGGCCACCAAATTTGTCAGGCACAATTATTTTTCAGATACCTCCTTATTTTCCATGTGTCCTAGCTTAATTTCCAGGAGGATCTGCTCCATGACCTTGCCAGCCACAGAGGGGTGATTGACTGGCCTCTAATTCTCCAGTTCTTCCATTTTTCCACTTCTAAAAATGTTTTCCCTTTTCCAGTCAGCAGAAACTTCACCGGACTGCCATGACGTCTCAAATATGATGGATAGTGGCTTAGCTACTTCATCTGCCACTTCCCTCAGGACCCATGGATGCATCTCATCAGGGCCCATGGATTTACGCACCTACAAGTTCCTTAGATGGACTCAGCCCTGATCTTCTCCTACAGTGGACAGGTCTTTATTCTCCCAGTCCCTGCCTTTGCCTTCTGATACTCAGGCAGCGTGGCTGGAGCACTTGCCAGTGAAGAAGTCATTGAGTACCTCAGCCTTCTCTATATCCCAGGTAACCAGGTGTCCCATTTCCTTCCAGAGAGGGTTGACATTTTCTCTAGTCTTCCTTTTATCACTCACATACCTATAGAAGCTTTTCTTGTTGTCACTGATGTCCCTGGCCAGAGTTAATTCTATCAGGGCTT
>NW_010421790.1:25361-27874 GCF_000710305.1 Buceros rhinoceros silvestris | reverse complement strand
TCCCCCTTTGAGACAGGAGCACCCCTCTGTCACCAGCAGGCCACGTATCGTGAGTAAACCCACCCGTGATCAGAAAACCACAAAGTTTGCTGTCTAAAGACTCTCTATAAGGAAAGAGAGGCAAGGAGGTGGTGGAAATGGGTGAAAATACTTGTAGTTAAGGACAGGAGGAGTCTCTGTAATTCAGAGTGACTAGAAAGTAAGGATAGATGGTAGGAGGGAAATGGCTGCAATATATTAGGGCTGTCCTTGAAATTTAGTTCCTGCCTGGCACAGCACTGACACTCATGGACTGGCCTCCTTCTCAGTTTCCTCTCTCCCTCCCTGTCAAGCTGGCTGTACTCCTGTAAGGGAAATGCCGTGCCTTCCCCAGCCTTAGGTATGATATGTCTGAAAGCGAGGAGACACACCAGCTTCCAGCACATACCTCTTGCCAAGACACTCACTGACTGTCCTTCAGGCCCTCCACAGGAGGACAGGACAACTGGTGCTGGAAATGAGGTTCACCGAAAGGGTAGCTGTCAATTACAGCACCAGAAGCCACAGGCTGCTCTCGAATGAAGCGCTGCTCCCTATGGGACTCACCACAATTACAAGGCCTGAGTGCACTAGACCCAAGCTGTTGCCTCTCCTTCAACAAGACATCCATAGCATCATAGCTGTAGAGAGAGAAAGGGGAAGAAAAATGCCCGTCAAACGCCCTGTCCCTTGTGTGATGATAACCTTGCATTGAGGCAGTGGTCTCACTGACTCTGCTGGTCATAGATGGCTGTCATAGATGGCTGTCCTCTAGCACCTCTTTAAGAGGAACTCACCGATGGTTTTGTATGAAGTCTTCTGAAAAGTAGACTAGAGAGAATCTGGAGGCGTCCTTGTAAAATCAACTCACGGATGGCCTTGCAGCATGTGGTAGCACAGACCTACTGGTCCTGATGGTGTATTGTTACTTGCAGAAAAGTAGAGTGAATGTGGTGTGGTCAAGTCTCACAATCCTATTATGACTTTCATAGTATTAGATACTTTTCTCAAAACTTCAACCTGCATTCATATCACATGCAGAGAAGCTCATCTCTGTTTCATCTTCTTTTAAAGAGAATTTATATCTTTCCTGGTAGTGTGGAACAACTTGAAAATGTGAAAAACAGAGGCTTTGGTGGCAGAAAACAAATTCCCACCATTCGTCCAAGAAAATGCACGGCACTTCAGTCTTATGATTTTTTCAGGTCTCAGATGGCCAGTGGTTAAAATTAGCGGAGTTGTCTCTGTTGCAGCCGCATAGACACATTTTTGGTGTAACAAAATAAAACGTGTGAGACTGTGCAGCTGCTCTCTCAAGGTACATTGGTTGGCAATGCACATGGTGGAAAGAACTATGTAAATGGAGGATAATAATGTTGTGTGTGTGTGTGTGTGTGTGTATGTGTGCGTGTGTGTGTCTCAAAACTGGCCATGTGTAAGTACATCTGTTGCAGCCGCATAGACACATTTTTGGTGTAACAAAATAAAACGTGTGAGACTGTGCAGCTGCTCTCTCAAGGTACATTGGTTGGCAATGCACATGGTGGAAAGAACTATGTAAATGGAGGATAATAATGTTGTGTGTGTGTGTGTGTGTGTGTGTGTGTGCGCGCGTGTGTGTGTCTCAAAACTGGCCATGGGATGGAAATGGGAAGTCTTGTGAAAACTAGACTAGAGAGAATCAGAGAGTCTGGAGGTTTCCTTGTAAAAGAGGCAGATCAAATGACTTTAGAAATACAGTTTGTCTTGTTCCCGATAAAAAGGTGAGGTTCAAAAGATCAGACTCGGTGTCACGTGACAGCTCTTTGAGGCTGATCATGCACCATGAGAGTCCATTCTAGGTGCAGAGGTTAAACATTCGGTGCTTGAATGGGCCCAAAGCACAGAAATCATCTTCCTTCCCATGACACAAAGAGAAGGGTGAGGTTAGTGTGGTTTCTGTGGCTGACTGGGACTGGTCGTTTAGCAGCAGACATTGTTCATGTATTTATCTATCAGCAGAGATGAGCCTCTCTGCTTTTACAGTTCTGTGGACCTCCAGATCAGCCCAATCATCTTGGTAATGCACAAAGGCTGTGAAATAATTTGTATCCTCTATTAGAGACAAACAAGCAAGAACACCACCACTTAAGGAAGCGATATAAATAATGAATGAGTAGAGAAATATGGTCCTTTCTGACAGAAATGATGCAGGTTTTAATTTGTGTTTATGGCACCTAAAGTAATGGCCACATGAAATATGCATGGAGAAAGAAAAACCAGGAGAAAAATCCCTGCAGAACCAGAACAAAATTCCCTGGACCCCAACCAAAACTTGCAAAGGGAAAAGTGTAACCAGGAAAAAAGAAGGTTCTTGTAGGAAGAGAAAATAATGAACATTGGAAAAATACAGTGTATGCCTTTGGTGCCAGACACACTACTAGAAAATCAAAACACTGTTTAGGAAATGAACTCAAAGTGTAAGTTGCCTAGTGAGACAGTCTTTAGCCTTTGGC
>NW_010421790.1:7073-25176 GCF_000710305.1 Buceros rhinoceros silvestris | reverse complement strand
GGAAAGAGAGTGTTTCAGTTCTGCTTGTGTATAGAAAGTCTTTGTTTAAAAAAATCCTAATCCCTCTTTCAGGAATCACTCAAGGTGTCTTTATTCTAGATTATAAAGCTAGTATGCTATGAATCAGATTAAAATAAGTACATAGCCTAACATCTTGAATCTTCCCCTGGAAAACTTAGTTAAGTTTTCTCCTGAAGAATATTTTAGAAATTTGTAAAGTAAGGAATGAAATAATTTTGGATTTCATAGTTGAAATTAGGTTCTTTTGGACTTTGAAAAACCTACAGAGGTGCTATGATGAGTAGGGCTATAAAATTCTACATTTATGATTGAGCTACTGAACAATTATGTCCCAAACCTGCAGTCAATCAGAGTGATTGGGATGTTTTTCTTGGAATAGTGCAAACATTTTTGATTGAGCTTGACCATAAAATCTGATTGACCCAAAGTAGCACATTTCATTTTCATCCCAGAAACAGCGGGTTAGCTTTTTCATCATGGATTAAAATGGAATGAAGTACAGGTGTTATGTACTTGAATTTAAAGTTTGGATTTTCCTAAATGGATTTTCCCACAAAGGTGAAATGGTACCATAGATTTCATAATAGGACTTCTACGTTCTATAACAAGGCTCCTGTACTTTTTCTTCAACAGCTGACCAAAGTCATGTGACTAGAACACCCCAATATGTGTGTGACCTAGGTGTTATTACCACATTTCCAAGGATAGTGTCTTATCCATCAACACGTTATAGTTATGAATCATAGAAAGACTGTACTGAAAATTGTTAGTCCAAAAAGAAGTGAAAGAGAATAGTTTTCAGACAGGTCAAAGGTCACAGTGAAGAGACTAAAACCTCCATAACAAGAAAAAAATCAGAGCAAAAACTTCCTAAAGGTAATGATAGCAAAGTACATGCCCTGCTTATGGAGTATCCATCAAAAGGAATAGATGCCTAGTTATGGAGTATCCACCACTGAGATGTTAAAAGAACATCAGAGTGAAATTTCTGTCCAACACGACTTTGGCACAGGAATTCTGAAGGATCCTGACATTAATGGGCATGTGGGCAGAAGTGGGAGGAGGAGGCTGCTTGAGGTCTCTTTCAGTCCACTGGTTTGGTAAGCCAACAAAATGATTCCCATTACTTGAGGGTTCAGGTTGTGGTATTGCTCCAGCAGTATTTGAATTATATTTGAATTAATGCTACATCTAAGTCAGAAGGGAGCTGTGATGTGCAATGTCCTGCCTGCAGGGTGTATGGGGATCCTTGTACAAATCCTCCGTATGTTTGGTTCCTCCTTGTCTGAAATATGCCCATGCAAAATGGAAAAGGGGTCAAGGGTGAGCAGAGCCATGCTGGAAGTGAGAGCTGTAGAACGCAGGTGCGGGAGGGGTGCAAATCTGGGTTCCCCTGGGAGTTTTGCCAGCTTCAGGGCTCTGATGACCATCCTGGCAGGTGAGGATGGAACGACTCCTTCATGTTTTGTTATACGGGTCTGAAAACACGTTTGAGAATGCATCTTTCTGGTGTATCCTCAAAGAGGTACCTCAGGCACTTGTGAATTATTGTGTCATTTTTATTTCAACTGAAAGGCCTCCCCAAATCCCATCTGAAACTGCAGAGAAATCTGGCCACTCAAACCCTGCATTTGCTAGATAATTTGCTGAAAGGGGAAAAAAGAAAAGGAAAATGGTCCATTCCTAATGACAGAAC
This sequence comes from Buceros rhinoceros silvestris, assembly GCF_000710305.1. Taxonomy (NCBI): domain Eukaryota; kingdom Metazoa; phylum Chordata; class Aves; order Bucerotiformes; family Bucerotidae; genus Buceros; species Buceros rhinoceros. The sequence continues at coordinate 23,459 of NW_010421790.1, read as the reverse complement.
CATTTGTTTGCAAGAACTTCTCAGAGATGACACTAGGATTTTCTGTTCACATCTTTGGGGCAGATCCTTGCATGGCACAAATTGAAGCATGTTTCTACATAACCCAGTCTTTCTCTTCTATAGGTATTTCAGAGATTCTTTTTTCCATTTGCACAAAAGATGGACTGAGATTATGGCCATGACAAAATACATCAAAGAAATACAGTCTTGGGTCTTCAGCTGGTGGAAATCAGTATATCTCCATGATTATGGATGGTTTCTATAAGTGTTAGCTGGGCTGTGCAGTACAGCAGGAACAAGGAAAGAGCTCAGCATTGCTGTCAAGGACTTTCTGACAGAGATTTTTCATTTTAACCTATTCCTTTCCCCAAAAAAGCCAATGAAAACCATTCTGAGGCATTCAGCAAGCACTGTAGCAGAAAAGCTTCAGTGAGCTTGAGATGCCCTGGGTAAATAAGGAGGGCTGTAAAGAAGACTGCACTTTCCAAGACTCCAATGGGAAGAGTAAACAGGTAAAACTGTTCTTTGCTCACAAGCTAACTTTTGACTGTGTATTTCCTATTTCTTCTGTCTTGAGCAGAAGGCAGCATAAATGAAAAAGTGGCACATTGCTGCTAGAAATTTTCAAGCCCACTAGTTGTTCTTCAGTAACGTTTCCGTGCAATGAGTGTGCACCAGACCTTGCTACAACATACACGTCTCATGTGCGAGTATATCTGCTAGTATCTCTTGGTCTGAAAATTTAAACAACTATGTTGTATTTGAATGTCTGTAAAACCACTCTGCCCCAGCACATAGGACAGTATAGGAGCGTATTTTTCGTTGCATTGTGTTCTGCAGAAATCCTGATCTTAAACCAGAATGAGAGAATTGTTGCTCAGCACATCCCAGGTTGACAGTAAAAGCAACAAAGCTAAGTAACAGAAAGAAAAAACGTGATCATCATGGCAAAATGGGTGTTGTTTTCACAGGAAAGAAGCTTGGTTTGTTGTAAGGCTTTTGCTTTCTTCTCAGTTGTGTAGTGGTGCGTAACAGTAGCCTCAAGATAAACGACAACTTTTCAGTGCCACGAGGACTTCTTAATGCTTGTTAACGGGAGAGACAGTGATGATCCTACAGAAAGATTTCCAAACCAAATGGGACTAGGTTTGAGGTAGACCTACTGTGAAAATTGTTGCAGTGCTGCCATGGCCCCTTTCATGTGGATTTAAAAAAAAACCAAGCAGAAAGCTGGGACTCATAAAGCCACAACATCTCTGCTGGTAGGATAATGAGACATCCTCAAGGAGCTCTCCTATCAGGCATCTAACTTTTCAAACTGAACAACTGCCTCAAGAGCAATAAATTCCTCCTGTCCTACCCAAATCCGTGAAAGGTGATGCGGGATGAAGGTCTAGTCCATTTTGTAGTGCTGGAGTAATCTTGCCAAGGAAGATGTAATTCTGGAGGTCAGGGACTTCTTATGAACTACCCAACGTTTCTTAGAAATACCTGGAGTGGATTCTCTTTTCTTGTTCAAGAGGAAAAGGCAGCATGGTAAATTTTGTACTATGGATAAAAGTCAGCTCTCCTAGGAGGATCTAATGCCTGCAAATTCTTAAACAAGTGTTAACAGGTCCGTTGTCTTTGCACTGATAAAAAGAAGAGTACACACAATTTGCAAATATACTTACTTGGAAGAGCTGCTTAAGTAATTTTACACTGTTCTTCAGCTTTTCAGATAGAGCAAAGAAGTAAAGCAGACTTGTAAAGAGATACCACAGCACCAGCTGTATCATGCACAGCTCTAAAATAAGCAGAACTTTCTTGGATAAGTCACTTTGATTATTTGAATGTTGACCAGGGAAGTGAGTCTTTGTGGAAGAAATGACTTTTTCTTTGCAGTGGGAAGACAGGATTTCCAAGAACATGGGCAGGGCAAGAGCTAAAATCCCTGATGAGTATTATTAAGAACAATTGTTATGCAAATGTAATATGTTATAGTTCTTTGGAGGAGGAATTTTCCTGTCACAGGAGACTGTATAATTTTAACAGTTTTTTTTAATAAAAACGTGCCCAGGTGCATTTGTTTAGACAGTTTTCTTTCCTCTTTTATGGAGCAGGAAGTTTCAGAATATATTGTTTTTGGAAAAGCCAATGTGGAAATTGCACTGAAAAGACTTGCTTTGAAGTAATGGCATTTTCTTTTTTTCATCATACTGAAATGCTGAAATACCAATTTCCAACACAAGGTTTCACTTCCATATGTTGGTTTAACCCGATTTTTTTCTTAAACATTTCCTCTAACATCAGAAAGTCAGAACATCAGTAACATCAGAAAATATCAGCAGTCCCCCAAAATACAAAATATCTGTGTGACCCCATTCTCATTGGAAAAAATCTTTTCAGTGGGAAGTGTTAGCCATTTTCAGGGTTCATAAAAAAAGATTTCTTCCCTCTGACTTTAATTCTGTTACTTATCAGGATAGGACATTATTCTCTTCATTATGTATTTTTGCATTACCCAAATAATAGCAGAAACACCACAGTTCCTGCCCTAGTTGTGTGAAGAGAAAACTGAAAATGGAAGAGCCCCCTAAGTTGCTCAAGCTCTAGAAATCAGAGGGGAAGGCTGACTTTCTGCGTGTAGGATGAACGTATCGCAAAGAAATTTCGGATCAGTGACAACTCCAGCACTGTTTTTTTTTCCAGTGCAACTACCGATTGGCCATGAGCTGGACCAAAGCGGCCAAATTCATTTCCCAAATGGGCCGAAGTAACACAGGCAGGGACTGGCCCTGCCTCCACACAACTGCAAGGACGTGAGGTGTGCACGCTGCCAATTCCATCAGGCCTTCTCCCTAGAAACTTATCTGGCATTAGGCAGCTTACGACTATCAAATATTTATCATACTGTTAGAGGATAAAGCAAGGGCTAATGTCTTCTGTATCAGAGTCCAACACTGAGGGCCGTTTGATAATGAGTGAGAGAGTTTCCTTGGCACATCAAGGAAAAGACCGACCTTCTCTGCCTGGTGTGTTCCGATTTATCAAAAGCCCCATTCCTCTACACAAGGCTGCCAGGCCATGAGAAAATATTTACCATGCATCGTACCGACTGGAGAGCACGCTGGCCAGGTGAGCCACACCTGCACGGCTGGGTAGTGCAGGCACAGCCGGGTCTGGGAGCAAGCACAGGAAAGAAATGCTTTGGCTGGCCTCTGTCACTGCGGGTGCAACTGGAGGGGAAGGGGCAGCATTAGGACCCAAAACATTTTGAAATGAGCTGAGGTATAAAGCCGCCACAACTGTTGGAGAAAGGATTCTGCCAACCACTCTGTCTTCTGGCTGGGACAGAAAAGAGTTTTCTGTGATCGTCGTGATGTGATGGTACTTTTAATCCTGGATGAGTCAGAGATCATGCAGAACAACAACAAAAAAATCCATCGAAAACTTATGTTAAGGTTCAGGTTGTTCATATTTTAACTCAGTTGTTTCATCCTGGTTTTTTTCTTTTTTTTCTTCCGTTTTTTTTTAGTCATCCTACCGGTTCCTTTCCACATTTTTACTGCACAAAGAAATAAGGGTGCAGGTTCTGAAAATGCTTAGTTAAAATTTTGGCTCTTTCAATACATTGTGCAGCTTCCAGCTGGCTAATTCATGTTTCAGAGCCTCAAATGGTTTGTCATGTGGGGCAGAGTGACAGCAGTGTCCACACAAAAGTAGTGATCAGGGGAATAAAAACATGTTCCTAAATATGTAGAATATTAACAACTAAGAAAATAAACACAAAGGAGAAAAATATGCTTATTTTTTATAATGTAGTGGCTATTTAAAGAGCTAGATAAGGAATATAGCTCCTAGTGACTTTGCAAGTTCATGTTTTAGGTGAGTCTCAAGCTGGCAGCTGTCAGGGATAGGCGTCTGGGTATGTGTTTTTATACCCAAAGATCAGGGTAAGTTACTTGGTTTTGATGCCTATGTCTGAAGGCTATTTAAGGGATGGGTTGACTGTAACTCGGAACACAAAGGGAGTTTTTCTGTCCATGGTGGTATAACTCCAAAACTATAGCCGAGCCTTTCTGAGAGAAATTAGAAACTGAGTTGAAAAGATGTCGTTCTTGGTCAGTGTTATGTGAAGTTCAAAAAGGGTTTGTGAGCACTCTCACCCCTGAAGATAGGACCCTGATGTCCTTCTAGACATGAATCTTCTTTAATGTCAACAAAACTTTGGGAGGGCTCATGCTGTTGAGCCAGAGTTTTGCATGGAAGTGGCCTGGTTTTGTTTTCACACTGATCTCCAACGCTGTTGCACATGACTTTGTTTCCTTGTGTAATGTTTTCCAAGATTGAAATTTAAAAAAAAAAAAAAGTGAGTGTATTTTTTTTTTTTTGCCATGGAGATAGATATAAATATTAAAAGCAGACACAGATAAAATAATAAACATTCAAAACAGTGAACTTAGAATTATGCTTTGTTTTGGAATAGATTCCTCCAGCATGTGCAGATTCAGAGATATATCATGTTCCCTTGGTACTGAAAACCAGAAAGGTTTCCCAAGTCATCTGATCTTATGACGTGGTGTATGTTATTCAAACCCTTGCCCACACTACGGTGTCAGAAAAGGTCTGTCTCTCTCTTTCTGACACAGACTGTTTCAGGAAATCAGAGCCCTGTAATTCCTGGAATGATTTCTTCTGTAGAGAAGTGGCGAGCTGACTGACAGCCTAGTGCCTGGTCATTGTCTTGAGCTGGCAAGCGTGTCCCACTTTTTGCAGAGGGAGGGAAAGCGCATGGGGTTCGTGTGTGTGCATTTGATCATCCTGAACTTCTGTCGTGGAGAGTCTGGCGCTCTGTCCAGAAAATCTTCTCAACCTGACACTGAACTGCTATTTCAAAGCCTTTTCTTGATTTGCACAGATTAAGTCCTGATAAGAAAAACATGCTGGGACTTATCAGAGCCCATTCAGATGGACCTTGTATGGAGGATCCTTTTCCTCTGTTGGCTGAAGCATCGACAGGGCCCTTGATGTTCAAACGTGGCTTAAACTCCAGCCATTCTAGGGGAAAACACCTAGTTGTAAGACAAGGTCACAAGGGTAAAATATAAATTTCTTGCTGCTTTCTGAAATAGGAGATATGACAGCATATACTAGTATATATGTGCTGCATACTGCAATAGATGGTATGAGTCAATAGGAGGTTTAAGTTGGTATAAGCCCTGTACAAACAGCTGTATTCTTCTTTCTCCAGACAGGTGTAAAGACATAAGGAATTAACAAAAGGTTCTTATGGCACCTCATAGATTATTCCACCCCTCTTACTCTTAGTGAGAGGCGATTGAAGAGGGAAAAGCGCCGTATTCTCATGATATGTCTGATAGGACCGATTTTGAGATCATGACAGGTGTTATTTGAAAATATACTTTCCACTCACCTCTGTATACATTTATTTCTTTGCTATAACTTCCTACATGCAGCAAAACGAAGTTAGTTCCAGCTGCCACTCCACAGTCTGTGTCAAAGCTCAGCCAGTCTCTGCTTTTGTTTTACACAGAAGTTGACAAGGGAGATAAAGATGGGAATGCTGCTCACAAGCTTTGCTGGCCAGGAGCACACTCCCAGAATTCCCAGAATTAGTCCCAAACCCTGTTTCCCTAAGAAACCTGCTTCTCTCTCCAAAATCTGTGAATCAGCAGCAATAAGTCAACAAGATTTGTGACATACCCTTTGGGAGAAAGCACAGCAACAGCACATGTGAGGATCCGCTGGGTGATACACAGTTCTCATCCCGTGTCATCTTAGCTTTAAAAAGGAAGTGTGTTTTCATGATAAAGCAGTAAGCATGAATGCAAGATTATCCATTGGAGTTTATGGTCTCTACTGTAAGCTTCCACTGTAAGTTTTGGGAAGATAGTCCTCTTCTTCACCTGTAAAATGTGGAAAACTTGACAGTAAAATACCTGCTCCTCAGTGAATCTAGGGAAAAGTTTGCCTATTAATTCCTTGCAGGATATAGGGTTAGACTTCCGTATTTGCAGTTTCTGAGTTCTGTTACAGGGGTCACCAGTCTGCCTGGAAACACTTCTGCTGTTGTTGTAGGCACTGCGTGCAAAAGTCTTACAGAAGAAGATGTGTAACTGCATTTTTAGTCTGCAATATTTTAGAGCAGTCAGTTTCTTTTGGGTTTTGGCAGCATCATTAGACTGTTGTACTCTAATAACTCATAATTGCATAACCCATGAATTGGGCAAACATCCAGTTTTGAGTTTCTCAGACTCTGTTGATGAATTTAATCACAATCTAAAAGCTTTGCCAGACAAGTATAAAGAGGTTTATGCATTGTAGCGCTCATTGTCCTGCTCAGTATGGTTGCTCTGTGTTTAAATATTGCAACTGAATCAGCAGTTCAAAACCCTTGAACTTTGCTTTTCCACTTAAAACTAACCCCATGTTGCTGATGGCCCACAGGACCCCTCCTGGAAAGGTACATACTAGTGGAAGAGGAGAGAGAAAAGAAAAGAAAGAACAAAAGGCTTTTAACTTGCACCGTACATGATAATGATAGAGTGCCTTCAAAGAGCACTGGGGTTTTTGAAAATCACAGGAGTGCAAAGAGGTCACCCATAGATATTTGAATTATTAACACATGTTTAACCATTAAAGAAAGATGCATTGATAGAATATCAATGTGATGAATTATTTAGCTGCACAAAGTACGGCATAGAAAACAAATTAAATATTCCTCACTTTGGGAAGGATAAACCTTGAATAAATGCATCATAAAAGGATTTGTTACCACAAGGCTTGTTAATAACAGATGATCTTAGAGTATTATGGAAAATGTGTACATGGTGGTTGTATTTATTTCAGTTACAAGGGTGAGCCTTCATCAGTTCATCTATAGTGAGATGGATGGGAGAAAACCACAAAGAACAACTTTGTATTTGACATGAAATACGGCAGCTGTTTAGCTTGTGGTGACCTAGTGAAACAGGTTTTCGAAGGAAATGTGTACAGCTATCTGAAGAAGAAAATCCACCTAGCAAGATACCTCATACATGCTGCTTTCCGTTTCTGTATTAAGCAGCCTCACCTGCATTATTGATGCAGATTACATGGGAAGAAGAGAACAACCCTCTCCTAATCTTTGTTGGCAAGAAAAGAAATATTGTGGCATTGGAACCTGTAGCTCACTTCTGTGTCAACTGTGGCAAGTAAAAGCTTGAAGAACTGCGCACCTATTTTGCAAAACATACAAGGCTGAAATTCTGTCAAATTTTTATTCCAGTATATGGTTATTGCAGAGTTTCTTCAGTTGTTGGTCAATTATTCAAACAATTCAAGCAGGTTTTTAATATTCAGTCCTCAGAAATGTGTTATAAAACCTGTGTATTTTCTCTGTGTATATGATATTCAAAATGTTGAATTAGTAAGCATAGCTTTGGGAAAGTCTCCTAAAGCCTGCCTGTTTTTTGCTTCCAGTTTGTAGGCACATGGTAGAGTTAGGTGCCGTATGCTCAGTAGTGTGTTTCGTAGATAGTGCAGTGTTAGACTGAGGTACCTCATACACGCATCTCTGCAGTGTTGGGGGAACTGTCAAAGCAGGCTGACTATGTGCTAGTGTCTTCCATGTCTAGAGAGAAGCAGGCTAGAGGTTGACAGTATAGGTGTATCTGCTGCTCCTTTCTCTGAGACAAAATGAAAGACTGTCTCTCCATTTCCTAGCATGTCCTCTTTCCCCCAGACACTGGAGAAGCACCTCTCTCCTAGCTGTACCATCAAGGGAACACTCTCAAAGAGTGAGACGCAAAAGGCTGTCCTCAGCCACTGAGGTGGTGGTGGGAGGAGAGAGTCCAAAATCCACCTGGGACTGGCAGAGTGTCTGCTGTGCAAGTGGGAACCAAAAAAGTTTGGGTACATCTGGGTATAATCTCAGGAGTAAACTGACCTGGGACACAAGTATTGAGCAACGTGCACTTTATTCACAATGACTCCAAGATAGAAACCATAATGTCAACAATCTGGATGCCTCATTTATAGATCATCGTACTTTTCAGATGCCAGAAAAATCTACTTTCCTCCTAGTGTAAAGACATGAGATTATATTGTACATAGCCAACCGGACAATTAATCTGAAAAGCTAGTACACATATAAAGAAAAGAAAAAGAGGAAAATGTAGGAATAAAAAAAACCCCAACATACTTTCATAACCAAGAATTGTACAAGCAATTCTCATGTGCTGGAAGTTAAATGGAGAACTGAACACCAATACATCAGATGACATCTAGTCTCCACAGTGTCTGAAGAACGTATCTGAGACATTTTTGTTGATTTATTTGTTTTTGTTTGTCGGCTGAAGATTTCCAGCTTGTCAGTTCTGTGCATAGTATTTAGCGTATGTATTAGTGTCAAATAGTAGCAATTATTCTGTAAGTCACGCAATAGTTTGTGCTCCATTTTGGCAACCTTAACCCTGGACTCCCCAGGAAAATCAGGCTGGTTTGAAGCAGGTCTCCCATGTATCTCACTCAGGAGAAGATGATGATGAAAGGTCATGGGGTACAATGCAAGCTGTAACCATGTCATAAGCTGAAAACCTATCTTAAGCCTGATGGAGTGTAGGCAACCCTCTGTTCAGGTCCACTGGGGCTTTCACAGACCTCGTCCTGCTGGCTTGTCTTGGGGCATAGTGCCAGGGGAGCAGAATCAATTTTTGATCCAAGGCAGCGCTGGGCTGTGAAATGCAAGGAAGCTGTAAAAGTGGGCTTAAAGCATGTATTAGGGAGAGCTCTCTGTACCTTGCACCATAATTTTAGGGAACTTGCTGAATAATTTAGTTCTAATAGACTGTAGGGACTTCTCACGTGGAAGTCTTCTGCCAGTTAATAATACTTACTACATATATTGCTCTTTGCATCTGGAAAGCACTTTGCGAACATTAACTAATTAAGCCTCACAACACTCTGGGGAGATAAGAATAAGTAAGTTATTATCATTAAGTAAGGAAGGCTCTTGGCTCTCTTCTTAGTGGAAGTCTTGGGGGAGACCCTAATCCTCCACACCGCAGCCCTTTCTGGTCTTCGGTCCCTTCTAGAAGTTACATTTACAGAGTGAATTCAGAAATTAAGCTGTGCTCCTGCTCCTTGCACTTCCACAAGGAATTTCTAAGTACTCCGCAAAGCTCACTCACCTCCTGCACCTATTCCCAGCGCCAGTGTGGACAACTTTAGGGCTTGCACAAGTCTGGGGTCACATTCCTTCGGGAGAATCTAGTATGTTGAAGGGCTGCAGTGATCACAGCAGAGAAAAAAGAGTATGGGGAAAATCACATCCATTTGCTGTTTGGAAAATGAAGGCTGCCGCTTTAAAAGCTGGTCTGAGCTAGTGGTAAAGCTCTATTAACGTCAGTCGTGCAGGAATAGACCTGTAACAAAACTATCAGGAACGCCTATATTTTCAGTCATAATAGAGCTGTTAATATACCACATTAAACACACACTTCGAAGCTCTGACAAGGGGAGTGAGAGAAAGCAGAATGGCAGCTGCTCTGTCAGTCACTTTCTATTCTATGCGAACCAGCTGGTTGTTATTATCACTTATTATTTACAATTTAAGCTAGACATGTTAAAAAAAAACCCACAAAAAACTTACATGGCCAGAAAAAAAAAAGCAAAATGGCCTTTGGGAACTTTGGAAACATTCTGTGGTCTGATATACGTTTAAATTGATGGCTTTCCAATAAATCTCTTCACTTCCTCCTCCTGCCACCTCAACTGCCATATTAAAGTGATCAAGTTAACCACAGATTTACTAAATGGAAATATGCAGTTCACTTAGTTTTTAAACCACATAAATACCTAAGAGGGATTTCTCCAGTTTCCAGCATTCATCTTGAAACTACTGCTTAATGTTAAGTCATTAGACCTCAGGCTTTTTTTTTTTTTTGCACAGACCATACGCAACCACTTAAAATCTCAGTCATCTTCTACTAGAAGGGAAATGAGTGTGCCCTGTGCAGTAAAACACCAAGGACAAGTTTCTAGTAATGCTGAAGAATCCTGAAAGGGTTTGTTACTTGATTGAACGTGCCACATGCTTGAAGACAATCTGACCTTTCGAAGCTCCCCATTTTCTAAGAATTGCCAGTACCTGTGACTGTTAACTGTTTTCAAGGGAACAAGCCTGTGTGCACTTCACCGAGGCATATCTTGGCTTTCGTGTTTTAACTGCTGTAATGTTGTCTTCTCTCTTTTTTTGTAGGGAGACACATGTATGCACATTTGTATGTGTGCATTTATCCACCTAGGTCTTTTCTGCAGAGGGAAAAAAGAATCAAATAAAATCACTCTTTGATAAAGACTGTTACATCCAAAGTTCTCTAGTTCCTGAGAAATTATTTAAAGATATATTTGACTGCCACTCTAAGAAACCAGGGAGCAGAGCACTAGCACAGCCATCAGCAGGGATCATCCTGCACCTGTCCCCAAGCCCTTCATGCATGAAACAAGCTCCCTGCAGAGACCTCCCCTCTGGCATGTCCCTCCCCAAAACTCCTCTCCATCACGATGCCCGACAAAACATGTGACCAGGGCTAGCCTACAGCCGATCTGGGGTAACCACTGCTTATTGTGCTCATATGTGTTGGCTTGCCAGTGTCTTCTGCTCCTCCCATCTACTCATTACATCCATCTGCTATCTAGTGTCTCATGACTAAAATCAGGCCTTAGACAGATGTGCGTGGAGGAATGGAAATATCGTCTTTGTACGGTAGTACAGTCTCTAGAACAGCTGGATGGTATCCATGGACAGTACTGCATGAGACCCAAATGCTAATAACCAACATGGCAGAGAGTTGGAAGAACAACTTAAGAAAAGATGTGGTGGCCTTTTTTGCTTTAGCTCAGCACCGAAAAATATTTGGAGCATGCAGTCCATTGGCAGAGAGGGACAGTTAGCCACGAAGCCAGGTGTCCCACGCGCATTAACACAGGTAGCTCAAATGAGTGTATCTTTTCAGGCTTCTCCAAGGTACATCAAGGTGCTCTTGTTTGGATAGTTCTGGGAAAAACACAGGGGAAAGTACTTTTCCATGCAAACTGAGGAATCAGATGCTCCCAGGCATTGCTGTGTGCCCTGAGGAGCTGAGAGCACCTTGCGCTACCTTTGCAAGCCCATGTGGCTCAACAGGCATTGTCAAAGACACCTGTAACACTCAATAGAAGTTTGCCAACCACCTGTCATAGTGCTATCTGGAAATTCCGTACCTGCTTGCAAGTCAGTTTTGCAAATGGTGCTGTCAGCCTGCTCTGAAAGTGAAGTTTAAAAAGTCTTTATTTTATTTTTTTCCCCCACACCAAATAAGGGCTTTCCCACACAGCATAAGGGCAGCAGTCTGCTCTCATTACCCTGGTCTTCAGGGAGATTAAAAAGGGGAGATCTATAGAACTCGTTCTGCATTAGCAAAATTTTTTTTTCTCCTTCCAAAATGTTTGTACGGGAGTCTGCTTCACTAGGGAATCTTTCATTAACATTTCCATTATTGTTTTGCTAGGTGTGGTCAAGTACAAGTTTGCATCTGCTCCTGCTCCTCTTCACATGGACATTGTTCTTGAACACCTGACGGTTTGTGGTGTTTAACTACCTGCAAAGTCATTGTCCTACATTCCCTGTTCTGATAAACTCAAAGCAGTTTTCTCCCTTCTGCTCCCCCAGTGCAGAAGAGCTTTAAGAAATCAAAATTTCTGGCCTGTAAGTAAAATTATATTCTTACATGTCTGCGTATGATTTCTGTAGGCATTGCATGTACATATCTGAGAGTAGAATTTGGCCTGGTGGGATCCTCTGCCATGTGCCAGCACAAAGGAAAATGCATTTGTATTGTAAAAGAAATTTATCTCAGTTAACACAGAGTGGGAATGTATCTTGCATACCCCGCTGTTTTTTGTGATTTAATGTTTTCACTGAGAGGATGGTAATAATCTGCACAATTTATTTTCCTCTGAAAATCCCTCTTCAGGCAAGAATTAAATATTTATGAGTGATCCATGGGAATATTCAGTTTGCAAAGCCTTTGTTTCCCTTGGGAAGTGTGCTTCTGCCAGGACCTGTAACTTGCAGTCAGGCAATGTGCACGCAAGAAGGGAAGGTGCAGTTCAAGCATGTGATTTATATTTGTAGGATTCTCAAGACTGGCTGGTTTACTCACATTCTGAAGTCATCATATTTTAATAGCTTCCTCACATAAAGCACAAGTTTTAGACTTATTCTTCAGGATAAACTGAGTGTGTTTCCATGATAAACCTGGTGGTGACAAAGTAATGGGTGGAGGCGAACATTGTGAGGGAGCCATCCAACCATGAGTGGGAGATTTGAAGGTCCCACAAAGCACCCACACTGAGCTATGGGGCTCAGCTGCTCTTCCATGCCAAATTCACAAGGGACATGAAGTTATTACAACTGTTGACTGCAAAGCCCTGGCTGAAGTTCCGGTGTGTAACGATTTTGCCACAAGGAGTCCTTTGTTTGATATCTGTGTTGTTACAGTGCTGGGGGCTGTCATTTGAGTGAGATGATAATGATGTTGCCCCAGAGCACAGCTACTGCACTTATTTTGTAGACTTCAGTTATTCAAAGATGACTTTTCTTTAAGGATAGGAGACAAGATTTAACATGGGAGTTTTATAGCCAGTTAGCTTCTGCTGAACAAGCAGAAGCCCCATGATTTGGCTGCACCAGGTGAATTCTCCTGCAAATTCTCGAGCAGCTTCTTTTGGGCTCGGTTTGGAGAATTAGGTCCTGGGAATCACATCATTCTCCTCAAGCTCAGCAGCCCTGAGCCCACTGCGTCAGGCATCTGCAATTCCTTTCCTCCCTACAGATCTGTGTTAAATATCAAGACAACAGTGGCAGGGAGAACGCTGTTTCAATGAACATGAATGGTATTCTACAGTTACAGTCAACTCTTATTTTAGAGTAGCTAAAATCATGGTATGTCAGAAAAAAACAGGGAGATTTAAGTAATAAAACCAGCCCTACTAATCTGATGCTGAGACAATGTGAGCACCACACTGTCTGACAAAGTTAATCTCTGCTCACTGCTATGCCAGCCTTGCTCCCTGACATATCTAAAGCCTGAGTTGTTTGCAAGGTTGTTATTGGAGATTCCTCTCTTTTTGACACCAAGGGAGGAAAACAGTGCCCAAGAAAAACACCGTGTAGCACCCAAACTGCTTTCCTTTGTGATCTACAGTTCAGATACAGATAAGCAGTCCTGGTAGAAATAGCCTTGCAGGTGCATCTGACAGTGTGTCTCAGAAGGTGGATTTTGAGCAGAGATTGGGAACAATAAGGGGCTAGTTGAGCTCAGGAGGACTGAAAAACAAGTCAGTCTGTCTGTGGTGTTTGGCACTCTCCTGTTTCCCCAAGGAAAAAGCTCTAACACCTTTCAGCTCCTACGATGACAGTGATGCATTGTTTCAGGTTTCTCACTGCACTGTAAATGACATGATATTAAAGAAGCATCTTTGGGTGGGAATACACAAGTGAAGAAATGGCATTTGGTTAGAAACCACTCCTATTCGTTGCAAAATGGTTGCGAGCAGTGTAACTACAGTCAGTGCTGCTCTCACTGATTGTTGGTTATGTTTGTTCATTCGATTTTTCATCTTTTTGATCCGTGTAGCAGAGGTATAAGCCTGGTTTGACCCTGTTATTTATACACCAGTTGCATGCCACTGAACATAAAAATTACATTCGCTCTAAAGCAGTTACCAGATGTGAAAAGTTTTGCCCAGATCTTCAGTCAAGTCTTCCAGTGCAATGAGTCAAGTAAACAGAGCCAGAGGTGATGGCAAAAAACTCTCTCTAAGAGCAGTCACAGAAATCCTGTAAGTCGATGGAGAGTTATACACTTCATTTTAAGTATATTGATTATCTATAAATACATGAAAGTGGAGAAGGAGTTATTTAGGATGGACTGGCTATCCAGTTAGGGAAAACTAGGAAGTTGAAAATCAGCTTGGATAATGACAAAAATATTTAACTGTATTGTTTAACACTTTATTAAATTCTGCAATTTGGGTAATTTCCAGTAACACTGGATAACACCACGAACGAACTTATCAGCTCTGATACATACCTTAGACACCAACTGTATGCTGCCCAAAGGAGGGAGGAGATGATCTGAAACATTTTTCCATCTCTGAATTCCAGCTACGCAGTGTACTTTACAATGATCCTGAAATAACAGAATTACAAAGGGAAAAACATTGCTATGGCAACAAAATATTTCTCTTCTAAGTGAGCTTGGTGTAAGAAAAGAAGCAACACTGTGATTTAAACAGAAACAGACTTTGCAAAATAAGAAATGCAATCATTAAAACTAAATCATAATTCAGCCCTGTTTGTGATGTCATACCTGTAACTCTCTTTTCTCTGCTGTTTGCTGAGCTTACAGAAACATAGAATAATGTGTTACAGCTTTAGAAACTGAGACAGGAATTAAATGAGCCAATCACAGGAGACACAGCAGTTCCTTAACAAAGCTAGATACAGAATGTGCATGACTCCAGACATAAGGTCAAGATTAGTCCTAGTTAGTGTTAGGCACCAATCTGAGGAGTCTGAATTATGAGTCGTTATTGCCGGAGGATATTTTCACTTTCAGCGAAGTACCGTACCCCCACAGCATAACTATGACTTTGGCTGGGTTACCAAGAACATATTGCAAAGGCCTGTTTCTCCTCTGATTTCAGGGGAGCACAACAGATCTGTTTCTTAGTCAACTATCTAAATTACACGCCTGGAAGATGTACCGGGACAAAAGGTCTTGGTTCAGTCCAGCAGTTGCAAAGAACGATAAAACTCTCTACCAGTGAAAATTAGTGCCACCCATTCACCATCCTCCAAGCTGCAATGAGGATTTCCCTAACTTCTGGTTACAGCAAGCAACAATGTCCACTTCTGCTACAGTCTCACTGCAAGACAATGCTTTGGTTGACCGATAAAATTCAGCATCTTCCTCTGGTAACCAAGAAATTTCTGGTGGTCTGGACAACAGAAAAAGGTGAAAACAAACTGCTTTAGTCTGTCCGAGCCTTTTTACAGCCAGATGGCTCGGCTGCTGTGGGTTTTTTGTCGTTTGTTTGATTGATTTGGATTGATTTTTTTTTCCCCCAAAGGAAAGAACACTTTCCAAGAAAAATACATAGCTAGAAGTATCTTTCTAGGTAATTTCTAGGTAATGCCTTGTCTTCTGCACCACCAACTCAGTGACTTTTTGGGCAGTGATTCTTCAGCTGTTAAAGGCCAGCTGCCAAAACTCTGGAGAACAAGAGAAATCAGCATCCTTCCAAAAATGCTGCTCTTGTGATAACACACAAGAAAAGAAACATTTACCCAGAGAATTAAAGCAACTAGTTTTTTCTGGAGAATGACCTTACAGGATTTTAGTGTGGCTGCTGGCTCCTGTTACTTAAACTACATCTTCAAAAGGAGCAGAGATAAAATTCAGCTAAACTATGTACCTAGAGAAAGCAGATACTACCTGCTTGTCAAAGAAGTAAGATCAAACTTGATTGTCCAAAGTGCAGTCCCAGAAATGCCTGTAGAGCTCCACCTCACTCCAGTTTATCTTAGCCTTGACTGTAGTGTGGCACTTTGCAAGGCAAGGTGAAGTACTGACGACTAATGCAGATTCGCACTGGAAAACCATCTACATCCCTGCTGCTCTTAAGCCTTCAGAGAATCTCAGCTGATGGGAAACACTAAGAAAGAACCTAGTTTATTCTGGATTTTAACAATTTGGAAGTTGAGGCTGTGCAGAAAGTTAGAAAGCTGTGAAGATCCCAGCTGTGTGGCTTAGTGGTGGCTATGAAAACCACCACTCTTTTTCAAAAGCACTGGCTTTGAAGACCCCCTGTGCTCAGAAAACACCCCAGGCCCAGGGACTTCATGGGCAAGTTCCAGCCCTCAGAAACAAGTCATTAGGCTGTGTGGAGGAGGATGCTGATTTGTCACTGAGAGGCCGGGGATGCGCTGTGCAAAGCAATGCTGCTGCCCAGGCTGCCTGGAGGGATAGTCTGCGGCCTCTAGCCCTGCCACGAGAGACGAGGGGAAGGTGCACTTGGAGCATGTAGGTGATCCTCGTCTTAAACGCATTGTCTCATAGTGATCAAAGGTATGAAAAGACATAGCAAGCAGTGGATGTCATCTTCTCAGCTACACTCAGCTACTTCAAAGGCTTCTGTTTTGCCATTAAAGCAAGCAGCCCTTTACTTTTCTCTCCAGAAAGTGCAGCACCTTGCAGAGTCTTGTGAACTTAGGAGCAAACCAGATGATTCAAAGGCAGCTATTTTTTGCCAAAAAAAAAAAAAAAAAAAAAAAAAAAGAAAAAAAAGCAAAAG
>NW_010421790.1:0-6981 GCF_000710305.1 Buceros rhinoceros silvestris | reverse complement strand
AAAAAAAAAAAAAAGAAAGAAAGAAAAAAAGCCCAAGAGGTAGCTTAATTGGCCAGTCAATTCAGACTAGGCTCTGCAGTGAAATAAATGGCAATTTGATTATGTGCTGCTGCCACAAAACACAATTTAATTTGACTTCAGGAAAGCGATGGCTTTTTCTTTAATAATTGGTTATAGTCTTTCAATTGAGTGTAACCAGGGAAGAGCAGAATGCTGAAATGTTATGATTTCTTCATGTTACACTTGAACATGTTTAATACTTATTAAAAGATTAAATGACTTTTAAAATCAAATCGAGCGATTCAAGCTTGCAGAATAAAGCTTAATATTTGGCTGTTCTACCTCTGCAGAATTAAATGATGCCTGCAGTGTACGTGGTCTTTTTTAAAGCATATTTATTGAGTTTCTTTGCTAACTCTACCTTCAATACCTCTCTTTAGGTACATTTTGGATTTGGTGGTTTGGTGGTTTTTGTTGTTGTTGTTGGTTTTGTTTTCTTTTTTTGTAGGAAAGACTTTTGATGTACTGCTGTAATTTCATTTGCCTCACAGCTGGACACTCCTAGAAGTAATTATATTCACATTGTGCCTCCTGTGACATTCTACTAAGTAAATATATTTTCTAGAGACAATCAAGATTTTGATACTACAGCATTTAATAGTTTTTTAGAGTTTGAAGGGACTACTCATTTCCTGATCAGATTTCCTCTATGTGTCCTAAAACTCCACTCAGAAAATCCTGCATGAAGCCTGGTGACTAATGGGTGGAGGTAAACTAAACTCATTAGGCAGATAAGTGATCTAGATATTGCTGCCAGGTTGTCTACAAAGTCTTCTAAGTTCTTCACAGGATTACTGTTTCCCAGAATGCAGGCTTTGGTCATTAAGCTGAAAGGTAGACAATTTGTTATATTTTTAATTATTGGATGTAAGTTCTTAATTTGACTTTATTTGATGGACTTGTTTAAATGCACTCTCTACTATATCTTTCTGTAATATCTTCCCTGTTATTTTTCGTTTCTCCAGCCTCTGAGCTGTTATGGACTTTATGTGCAGTGACTTAATTACTCCCGAACATCTATGGCTGGATCTTTTCCAAATTACACCTTGAAAATTTCTCTTAATTGGAGACATCAAGTCCATCACGAACAGCATTTTGTTCACTGAAGAAATGCTGGGTTTACATAGGATAGTATTTTGAGGAATATCTAGGCTCACAGAAAGTATCAAGTTGCCTTTATCCATCAGACTTACACTGTTCTTTAAAAACTACTTGCAAGTTTATTGGAATCACCTATTTCGGCCTGTTTTCTATAAAGTCATGTTGAATTATAATTTTATCTCAGGGTCCTGGAGCTACATTTCTACCTTGATGAAAGTTAGTCAGTGAAAGAAGTGCATTTGGAAGAAATACCAGGCTGATTTCATTCCAGGGATTTGCCTGCTGGAGTCAGTGTTGACAGAGATGAGCCCAGTACAGCATACTAGCGCTGCTCTGGGTTGATGTTCAGAAATAATTACATTCCTAGGATATATTCTGTATACTTGCACTGCAGAAAAATGCAGGCTTGAAAACCGTAGAGAGACCTTTGAGAAAAAGCATTTAGCAGTTAAAAGATCTCCCACTGCAGATGATTTCAAGCTGAAATACATCACAATGTATTTGTGTCATTCCCACCCATGGCCACTTTTAATGTATTTCTCACAAAAAAAGTAATCTTCTGAAGACAAGGTCTGTTCAAGAGCAGCATTTCTGAGCTGAGAGGAATGGATGATATGAATAGTGAATAGAACAAAGAGAAACAGTTAGAGCAATCAATGAATTCATGAATTATAAAGAAAGATGGTCGGTGAGAAATATTATTATTAAATTCCTTGAAATTAAAGGTGAATTTTTCTTATTTAATCCAGTGTATAGGAATCTAAATATGGTATCTGGATCACAAGCAGGATCTCCTCTTACCATCTTATTATCTTATCCTCTTATAAAAAAAATCATTAGCTAATTATAGAGGTTGGACCAGATTATGAATGGAAGAGCACTCTTGTACTGTGTCTTCTGGTGTCTGTCTCAAAATTCTTGCCATGTCTTCCAAGCCAACAGATGAAAATGTGGAAGTATCTGTTACAGCATCGTGTTGAATCTCCAACACAGACAACAGAGCACACCTCTGCACTCTTTGTCTCTAGCACAGGGTGATGAACAAGCACATCCTTTTTCACCTGGGATCCACGTTCTCCTGCGTGTCCATCTTATTCTGCAAAAGCAAATTCAAAGTAATTGAATGCTGTTGCTGCAGGCCCAAAACCTCGTGGATCAGCCCTACTATAAACCAGTGAAGATCCTTGCACAGGAAGCATAAGGCATAGGAGGATGATAGTGGTTAATGAGGGGGCAACAGACACAGTAGGAAGAAATTAAATTACCGTGAATAGGTTTCGTAAAGCACCTTCTTCCATTGCAAACTCACATCCATGTTTCTGGCTCTATAATAAGGCTTCTCTTCTTTGTGAGATAACGGGTAAATACACGGGCAACATGCATAACAAGGCTCACTGTGTTTTCTAGGACAAGAAGGATTTGTGGGAAATTCTCTCCGTGCAGTTTCAATGTTCAGCCACCCAGAGGACCACATTTTTAAAGACACTTCAGAGAAATTGTAAGGTTCAGCAAAGATCCCAGGTTCCTACAAGCTTATTCACCTATATATACGTCTGAGGGTTGCAAGCAACGAAATGGAAATGCAAAGTATCTCTAGGTCTACTAAAATACGGTTTACAAACTGTCCTTGAAAATTACGTCTGAGAATTTTTATGAATTCAAGAAAGGTATTTTGATTGTCTGGTGACTTGATATACCTTTGGGAATAAATACAGTCTATCTGGAGGTTCAGCTGCCATGGTCTATTTGAAAAAAGCTATTGACATATTTATTTAGTTTACATTTTGGTGTTTCCAGTATCTTCCCATTATCTCAAATTCTCAAATTGCTTAGCTCAAATTCAGCAAATTAACCTGTTTAACCAGTACAATACTCATCATTTTGTCATCTGATCCATCATGACTCCTGCTAGCTAAATGTCCTGGAAAAGTGATGCCTGTGAGCATCGTTGGACTTTGTTATTTATCTCAGACATCTGCCTTTGCCCTCTTTAGATCAGTTTATTAAAATTACTCACTCTTAGATGACCCCAGAAGATCAAACTCTTAAGACACAACCACATTTGACCCTCAGGTCTGGCATGGCAAGATAACCAGTTCCTCCCTGTAGGAAGTTGTGACCAAGGGGAAATATAGTAGACCAAACGGCTGTCTTAAAATAAATATTTAATTTTAGCAAAAGGAAAAAAAATCAAAATGAAGGTTTTTCAAATTGCAAAAGGTCTCTCTTATCTAAGGAGTCAGTTTGTTTAGTGCTTGAATAGAGGCTAAATTCTCTCAAGTCTGGGGTTATCTTACTCCACTATTAACCTCCCATTTCTCCTTATCGGACTTCCTTTAAGCTTAACTGAAATTTCTTGCTCCTGTACATGCTTGGACCTGTAACTAAAGTCATTGAGCTCAGCAGGGAGTTGCAATAAAATCATCCAATTGAATAGCTCTTGCATTGTGTCTGAAATACCTGCTAGGGAGTATTTATCTGGTTTCAATTCTGCCTGTTCCTGGGCACATTTCCTGACAATCCAGTTATTGAAGTAATTCACTGTATCAATACATATGCATGGAGAAGACAACTCAATAACCAATCCAACTTATAATGTTCTTAAATTACTTCAGGCAAGTCCAAATCTATTACATAGGCAATTTTCATCTCTGACATATTTTGTATAATGTGTGAGATTTTGAAAGAGCTAGAATTCCATTACCGTACACCATATGAAATCATCTTGATCTGCTCATTAAGTGAAGATGATACAGATTATACGGAATTGCCTTGGATTGCTCACTCATTGAGGAGATCTGTCACAAACAAGAAAATGTGCACGGCACACACAGAGCTATGGGAACTACCTTTTGGGATAAGGCCTCTTCAGGGAAGAGAGCAAACCTAGCACGATGCTCGTGTGTGGCAATATGTGTCATGCATCTCTTGCTCACAAAAATGTGATATCAAAGAAAGACCTCTATGAAGACTCAAGTATGCTAAAAGCCACAAGAAATTTGTTCTCAGACTACTTGTTAAACTATGTATTACAAACAAACAAACAAACAACCACTCCCCCCAAAAAACCCACCAGATGTTGTGTCCGGGCTGACAGAAGGAGTAAAACCTGGAGTCATTCAAATCAATAGAGGAATAGTCGTATACCATGATGAGCCAGGATTTCACACAAGGAACTTTGATGTAACAGAGAACATCAGTGCTTACTAAATCACTTACTAAATCATACCTGTTTTGTCTGTTTCTATTCTAAAATGCTCACACTGTTTTGGTATAAAGTTAGATATTACAAAATCTGAGTGGACGAGGGGTGGGAGAAGCATCTACTAGAATAGTTCCCTAAATACTTTGGGCTCCAAATGTGAAAATTGAAGGATTTTTGAACATCATAATATTAATAGTATATAATTTTTCTTTACTGTTAGCATTCAGTGACTGATTACATGATAAATAATAATAAAAAAGGGCATAACAATTCAAAAATTGAATATAAGAACGTACCAGAAAGGAAACATTCATAAGAACAGAGAGCTAAAGCAACATGTTGAGCCTCACCATAGCGCAGATCAAAACACCACTTTAATGAGGCAAGAGAAATCACTGCTCAGGGGGTGGAAAAATGAGAAGAATGAGTGAAAATAGGAAGTTTGAACATGGAGGCAGAGACAGTAAGCTGGGCCAGCAAGCGTTACCTTTATTGAGTACATCACGCAGCTCTATGGCTCTTCATTGCACTGTGAATTAGGGAGACCATGTGATACAGCAAGGAGGACTTGTTTGCGCCTTGCTAATCCACACAAATGCCCATTGCTCCTATGGTTCCCTTTTACTAAAGCTCCGGGTGAGCTATTGATTTCCCTCGCACAAATGGAAGTGGCTATCAGGAAAAGAATGTGAACAAAGACACAAAAAAAGCAAAAAGGAAAACAGCAGAAAATCCTCCTGCAGCGGCTCGTACCTTGGTTATGGCTGCCCATTTCCTTCTGCATAGCTGTGTTCATTCTTCTGTTTAAAATGCAGTTACTGTGCTATTGATTTCCTAGATATGTTTTTAAAAGCATTTAGGATTGGGCAATTAGTTACTGCTTAATGCAGAATGTCAAAACAGAGCAATCAATCCAACTAATTGATAAATTGATTCATTATTTCCTTCACATGGCTTGATGTGGACCTAGTCCAAAAGAATAAAGGAGAGAAAACTAGCTTGGATTTTATGAGGAATTTTGTACAACAAAAAGCTAAGAAGAGGTTTAGTATCTTGAAAGGAAAAAGTTGAGGGATAAGAATAATTTTCCAGTAATTGCTTGTTTATTGAAACAAGCACTTAAAGCAAAAGTACACAACAGGGCAACAGAAAGAAAAATACTTAACACCGCACACTATGAACAGTGTTTATTGTAACCAGGACAAAGGGAGGGCTTTTAATCATGGCGCGAGAATAATTTTGATATATTGTAATTTTGTTAATTAGAACAAAATCATAGAATAATCATTATTATAATTAATGAATCAGCTTTAAACCAGAAACCCAGCATGGTGGACTTAATCTGGAATTGGCATAGGTTTGGGGAAAGTATGTGTGCCGGAAAACAGGATCTGATCACGGGAACTGCTCTGATCTCTTCATCTGCTTCTCAGCCACACAAATAGAAGGACAGGGCTGAGGTAAGGGCTGCCTCACAGGGTCACCAAAACACAGAGGTAGGGAAGGACCTCTGAAGATTGTCTGGTCCAACCACTTGCTGAAGCAGTGTCTTCTACAAGGAGTTGCACAGAGTCATCTCCAGTTAGGTTTTAATATCTCCAAGGATGAGACTACGAAGTTTCTGGTAAACTTGTTTCCACCATTTTGCTTGTCTACCCTCATGCCAGATCAGATGTTTAAGAGGATGCTCACTGTTGCATTTCTCCTGTATTATAAACTAAATACACAGCTAAAGCATCCTGGCACCTCTCCTCCAGGTGCAGAAAACACTCAGTCTTCTGCTGTACCAATGCAGCTAGAAGACACATATCTACATTGGGGAAACTTTTTGCTAGATGTTGCTTTCTGTCTCAGTCTCCATTTAAAAAACCAACAAGTCAAACCTCCCCAAAACACAAAACCCCTTCTTTTGAAAAAGCATGTTACACTGCTTCTCACTAGGCCACATTGCCTTCTGCACATGCTGAAAGGTTCAGGAAATAACCACACAGCCATTGCTAGTCCCAGGGTCGTTTTTTCTGAAGACTTGTCCCTGAACGTTAGAGATAGGCAGCTGTTGTATTAGAAGGCCAAACAAAGTATCATCTGAAATGATTAATTAAGTAATGATGGACGTAGCTCACGAACTGTAACACATTAATAACTATTACAGCAAATTCTGACTAAAAATATACTACAGACAATCAGTTAAAACAAATCTGTAGCACAGGAGGCAGTTCAAAGAAGCTGAAACCACAACAACGTATTTATACAGCTGGAGAAAACACTAGGTGCCAAAAATTGGTCTGTTAACTACATGCTGGGTGAAAAACAAACATGAAGGGATGATAAACGTCCACGTATTACATTAGACCACGGAGAATTATCTTTCCATTTTGCTGGTGGAAAACTGATGTGGCCACTGGTGCTTGCCTACTGAAAATGCTTTTAATGCAGGGATAAATACAGGGTGTATTAAAAAAGCTAGGAAAATCTGGATAATTTAAAACCAGTCACGGTAAAGACACCTCTGAAATTCTGACCCACTAGTTACTAGCTTCAAGAACTTGTGGAGGATGGAGAAAATCTCTAAGGACAGAAGGCCAAACACAGTCATCATGGCTTGGCTTCACGGA
>NW_010421789.1:28300-28530 GCF_000710305.1 Buceros rhinoceros silvestris | reverse complement strand
GGCGTTCGTGGTGGACCGGAGCCTCCGCACGCAGGGCCACTTCTTCTTCCTCAACCTTGCCATCGCCGACCTCCTGGTGGGTGAGTTGCGGGGCGCCGGGAGGGGCGGAGGGTTGCGGTCCGCGGCCCGGCACGTGTCACCGCCGAGCCCTGTCCGCAGGCGGTTTCTGCATCCCCCTCTACATCCCCTACGTGCTGACAGGCGAGTGGAGACTCGGCCGGGGCTTGTGT
>NW_010421789.1:8620-28051 GCF_000710305.1 Buceros rhinoceros silvestris | reverse complement strand
AAGCGGTAAGGGCTGGGCAAGTGGTCCTGAGGGTGGTCTGCAGGGGGTCCGAGGCTGCCCTTTCAAGCAGGATGGCTTGCTTAGGTCAGCTGGCTCTCAACCTAATTGCACCTCATTCGAACTTCGCAGGAGACTGGGTATCTAGGCAGTCCCCCCCGTCCTGGAAATAGCTGTGTGACCAACTCTAGCAGAGTAGAGATTTGCTTCTCACTTTTACAGTGGAAGAGGTACGCTGCTTTAGAAACAGGCACAGTTTGCATATACTGTTGTTCCAGCTAGAAGGGCAGAGGGAACAAGTTGTACGTACTTCCTCGCCAGCCACACTTCAATAAACTTAGAAAGTATCACCCAGCAGAAGCAGAACGTGTCCCTCAGAACACGGCAAAGCTGATGGCCCAAGCCAGCCTAGCTGGATCCCAGCCGCAGCAGAAGGCAGAGACAGAACTCCTTGCACTGGATACCGAACACTCTGGCAGAATGAGATGTGCACAGCTGTGTGGGGGTCAAAAGTGGCAGAGTGTAAATTAGTATTTTTCAAAGGATGCAAATGCTGTTTCCATGTAACAGCCACAGAAACAGCTCGTCCTTGCCTCAGTCATGCAGCATGTTGGTTATTGAAAAAGTAGAGCAGGTTTTGCAACACCAAAAGGTAACTTCATTTTCACCTAGATCATACTGCCTCAAAGTGTTTTGGATGGTGCCGAAATAACACCAAAACAACATGTTTTACCTGCTAATAGGTGTCACTCTTCTACACACACTTCTTGGTTATTCTTCAGCCCCCTGTTCCTCCTGCATTTCCTTAAAACATTAATTTAGCTTCATTCCTCATTCTAAATCACACTAAGAGGCAAACAGGACAGAGGCTACAAGATCACTTTCATATTTTATATGCAATTTTTTTTGTTTTGTTTTACCAACTTGTTTTTGAAGAGAGAGAAATGAACAGATTAATTCTTAAAACAGTCAACACTTACGATTCCTTTATTTTCTATGTTCTGAATTAGCCACGAATTTTGCTTTCATAAACCAAACTCTCATGACTATGCACATAAGATAGACTGGACAGTTTCAGAAACAGAAAGGGAAACTGGTCATAATAAATGAAAAAATCAGCCACTTCAAAATACCTCAGATTAAGTTTCCATATAAAATCCCTTCCCAAGTAACAGTACAGAAGCCGTCTGTCAGGTTAGGGCAGTATAAGAACAGGAGTGTCTGGAGTTCTAAATTATTCTCTATCTCAGTGAAAATGGTAATCTTCCTACAAGACTGCTCCTGAAATTATCAGTAGCTTTGTCAAGGATTGCAAAATCAGACCTGGTTCAGACAAACGCGGGATTCCTCAGCTGTGGGGGTGTTCTACCAGAACAGCATGGGCTTCAGAGATCAACTTCCACACAGCGGGGCACGAATCCTGTAGAGAACTGAAGCTCGAGGGCTCCATATTCCAAGACACTGCACGGCCATTGCGGAGATGGGAAGATTGAATTCCAGTTGGCTATACGAATATTGTCCAGGACTCCAGGGAATTAGAATACTGAGAGGCAGATCTTGATTTTAAGATTCTACCAAGTTCTATTGCTGATAGGGTGAAAAAAAAAAGTATGTCAGTAAACTAACTTCTCTATTTTCTAAATAAGGGGAGTTGGTTACTTTTGCAGATCACAACATTCCATCTATATATCTTAATTGCAGATAAGAGTTCTGCAAGTACTTCATAAAAGAACGTAGTTAAAGATATCAAACAGAAGTAAAAGCTGTTATCCATTAAACATTTTTTTTTACATTAAGGAAAAAAAGGCTCTGTACAAAGCATAAAGAAATAACTTGCATGGGTCTTCTATGAATTCAAATCCTTTTATGTATTTTAAATTCAATGATTAAAAATTCTAAGTAAGCTAATTTTGAAGGGCTATGTTTTCAGCAACTCTGTAACCCGGTGTCACAGCTAATGCAACTGAACACGTAAGCAACTGGTGACAACCCATTCAGGAACAGCAGTAGTTATTTGCTTTGGAAAAGCCTCGGTTTTCTAGCTTTTAAGATCCTGTGCATGTTCTCAGAACATAACCTCCGATCTTGATAGTGTTTGTTGGAATAGATATTATTTCAGCAACAGATTTTCTGTGGTACCAGTAAGCTTGGTATAACCCTCATCCCCAAACCAATGTATTACTAGCCCTGACAAGTGACAGAGAGGACCACATTCAAAGGCAGCCACAGAACTGCTTGTGATACTAGTAATGCTACTTTATGTTACTTAACTTTCTTCTCTTTCAGGTCAGTTACAGGGCTCAGAAAGGGATGACCAGAAATGCAGTGTTGAAGATGGTCACTGTGTGGATTGCTGCTTTTCTCCTCTATGGTCCAGCCATTCTTAGCTGGGAGCACATTGCCCGGAAAAGCATCCTCCCTGAAGGAGAATGTCATGCAGAATTCTTCTACAACTGGTATTTCCTAATGATTGCCTCTACTATTGAATTCTTTACACCTTTCATCACTGTTACATACTTTAACTTAAGTATTTACCTCAACATCAGGAAACGCACGTCCCTCAGAAATGAAAACCTATCATCTGGTCAAGAGGACTGTGAAGTGAGTTGCCAGGGGGAAAAGAGGGAACGTGCTGTATTTTTTGTAAAACTTAACAGACACAAACATGAGAAGAGAGCAAGCAGCCTTTCACTCCCAGAAAAGGCTTCAAGGCTCAGCCTACATAAGCTTAATAATCAGTCATTAAGTTTGAATGTCAATCAAGACCTTCCACCACTTCAGGTAGAAAAGGAGACCAAGCCTCATAGGAATGCTTTCTGCAAAACTACCGAAAGCGTATGCACCACCACCATCAGCGGGGACATGGCTAACACTGTGGCAAATAGATCTAGACTTTCCCGGGATAAAAGAGTAGCAAAGTCTTTAGCGATTATTGTCTGTGTGTTTGGTGTGTGTTGGGCTCCATATACACTTTTGATGATCATCAGAGCAGCCTGTCACGGGCACTGTGTGCAGTATTCACTCTATGAGACTTCGTTTTGGCTGCTGTGGGTCAATTCTGCCATTAATCCTGTTCTATACCCGCTGTGTCATATGAGCTTTAGGAAAGCCTTTATAAAACTCCTGTGTCCAGGAAAAGCCAAAATTCATCCTCATATTTTTACATGAAAAACAGTGCGAAAAGGCTGACAGTACACCTTGCTTTCAGTGGGAGCATAAACTGGCTAATATTCACCTGCAAGGACTAAGCGCTATGTGCACTTTATGGCAGTTTATGGAATACTGATAAGTAGGTGCAAGTGTAGATATTTGTGAATGTGTAGAAATAGTGTCATTCCATGTAGCTGGAGAAATCACAGTAATGAAAAGGTAATTTCTCAAAGCTGTTTGGCAAATTAAGCCAACAGAGTATTTTCTGGTAATGATGCGCTACTGTTAGAGTGCTGAAAATGGAATACAACATTTATGGCCAATAATAAAGAGTTCAGGCTCTCTCACTTGTAATAACTGTAAATATTGCTGGTCAGGCATTTCATGAAGTGCTAACCTTGGACCTGTTATATTTTATAATTTTTCCCCCACTTAGTGGCATGATCATGACCAATATAAAAAACTAAATACTGGTGCCTGGGAAAAGCACAGGGCAAGAGACACCAGAACAATCAGGTTACCAGAGAAGCTGAGCAACTGTAGTAGGTAAGGAAATACTGACTTGACTGGAAAATGTGAGAGAGACTAGAATTTGTAGTAGAATTACTTCCAGGAACATTAAAAGATTCTAAGCTTTGTAATACGAGATATAAGAATTGAGAGTTTATACACGGGAAAAGTTTCATTTGGAGTTTCCTCCCTCAGCTATGACTTCCTCTCCTCTTTACAGGACTGACACGTATTACTGCTCTGTCTTTTGCTGCAAGTATAAAGTAAGCATAAAATCTATGAGTTCTGTGACAAACAGATCTTGCTATAGATAGCTTTAGGTGAACTTCTCTTGGAGCAATTTTTAAAATATTTCCAATCAGACTTTTATGAGTTCTGAAAGGAAAAGAAGTTGTTTTTCCCTGCCCCAGCCCTAGATCAATCCATCTATCAAAAAAAAAAGTATTACTTGAAGGGTTTAGACATTTTCAAGTCATACATCATGAACAGCATGACTGAGGAAGGCCTGTTAAAATTTACAGCCTTGCTACTGACCACGAGTGTGACAAACAAGAATGGTTTCTGCCATTCCGCCTCTGCCACAAGAGAAGCTCACACAGCTAGATCCTGAGTTTTGACTACATTTGTCCCACAAATCTAGTTGTTTGATTTAAACACCACTAGGGATACAAGTTTGCTTCCCCCATCATAAGTATTTTCTACATAGCTTAACAGAAGTTTTCCTTTGCTGACGAGGGTGATAGCTATTGAACAGCTGTAGGTGTCTGCTGCCACAGCCAAAATGCAAGTGAGCACAGTTAATCTTACAGTTTATAGACAGTATTTTGGAATTACTTTGTAAAATTTCAATAAAAGTAATTAAGAACTCTGAAAGAGTCACAACTATGTAGCTTTAACGAGTAGTACGCGAGAAAAAGCACTAGCCAACAACATTTTGGTAATTGCAGGTGAAGCTGCAAAACCATTATTCAAAGACAACTCTAAGTTACAAGGACTGACCTTGAGGATTAAAACACAATTAGCAAATACCGTAAACTAGGAGGGCATATCCTCACTCTATGAATGTATCTACATGAACATGATCATCATGTTCTGCTATGGATGTTTTATAACAAAACAACCAGCTTAACGGTTCTCTAAAGAGGAACAGCATCAACAGATACAGAGCAACATTAAGATTTTTTAATACCATTAATTATACCACTGGATAAGTAAAGCTATTCTATTATCTCCCCACTCCTCCTCTCCTCCAAGCCAGACTTACACATCAGTAGATCAATGATCTAATTGTTGTCTACTCCATAGATTTTTTCCTAGGGTCATATTTGCCTTTTTCAGCAAACAGTTACACATCACTGGACTCGCCCACCAAGGTCTCATTCACTATGCCATCAAGCCAGGACAATTTTCACAACAGTGATCAACTCAGGAAGTAAGGAAGTTCAATCAGCTTTAGAATATGACAGTCAGTTACGGTAAAACAGACATTCCAAAGCAACTGGCATTAAGCTACAGACTAGATTGGTCTCCACAGGAGTTGCCATTGGCAATTGCTCTACTGCTCAGTTTCCTACAGCTTTGTCATTTAAATGCCACTTGTCTCACTAGCACAGACCTAGAATCCAGTAGGACTCTCACCACTCTCTCAAGATACGTCATAAAAGCGTTCTGAAGTGTGGACACACGTCATCTCAGCATCATTTGGAAAAATACTGGGTTTGAATGATAAGATTCTACATTAGAAATGCCAGCAGCCTCCCAGCTTGTCCAGGTTAAGTATGCCTTGATGTTTCTGTCCCTACAAAACAGAAGTTCTTTTGCTTTTATCAGAAGGTTCAACAGTAGCATTAAGTTCAACAGTGGGCTCTGAAGAGACATGAAACAACAAGTGTTAATAGCAACTTTATTTTTTCACTGGTGCAAAATCGTGATACTGAATAAACTTGTGTAATGCATTTTCCCCTAAATTTACAGTAATTAAGGTTATACATATCTATATAGATTGCAATTTCTCTATTTTTATACTATTTGGAACAAAATTATCTTGATAAATATGCCCTGTGCACAGTACTGGCCCTCACTGAATGTCACAGAGCCTTAATATGCAAAATATAACTTCTGTTTTTGAACATGGTACTTTAAAACTCTCCAAACATGCATTAATATATTCTAGGTTTTAGGGAAAAATATTACACTTAGTCTTAACTTGCATTAAAGGAAAGCACAAGCAGAATCTGACATACAATAATCCCAAAACTCTGATGCTCTGTAAGGACCAGACACAGTTTCAGATGACAGTCACTTGCCAGTTTAGAACTCTAGTGCTACAGAAGCAACAGTGAACAGACAAGAAGAGAAATCAGAACCAGAAGAGCCCTACCATGACACGTGGATTTCAAAGAAAGCTTGAGCCATGCTAACTGATGAAACCTGTAGCTGCTGGTCCAACCTTTCAAATTTGTTAGAGTACTCAACACAAGTGTTTGAAGTGCCAGACTGAACACATGAGTGTTAACTTAACTTGACATTTCTGAAAGGCACAACCTATGAATCTATCTTAAAAAAAACATACGGTATGTAAATGAAAAAAGTACAGCGTGTATCTTCCTAAAGAACAAGACCTTCATAAATTGGCCCCTCAGATTCTGGTGATTCCCTCCTCAGACGCAAGTGCTCCAGTGTGTTGTGAAAGTGTTTGTTAATTTGTTCTGTTTCTTCAGTAGACTCAAGATTTGGGAGATCTTCTCTTATCTTCTGTATAAGCTGATTCAAAACCTGAATTGTCACCTACAGGAGAAGACAAACAGAGCAGAAGTCATCCACAGGACCACGTATAAGTGCATAGACATTAGCTTTAACAGACTTGTCTCTAAACTATCGGCATTTAGACAGTTCTTAGAAATATTGATAAGACTATGCAGACAAACTGTTGGAGACAGCCTTCTCTTGCTCCTCATAGGACTGTTTTGATTTCAGAGTTTTGTGGAAATTCCCCCCATCCCAGTGAATGTGAAGAACTTCTGAAGTCAGTATCCAGATAGCTTTCTAACTTTCACCACAGTATTTTTCTCCCATTTTCTTGAATGCAAATTTAAAAAGCTTTAAACAAACAAAGCACATTGTTGTTAGATTGCATAGACAATCTGATTTAATCTCGTTTTTGTAGAAAGCAGTCAGGATGGCAGTATCAGATTTAAAGTTATTCTTAGTGACCAAGTCATTACTTAGGGAAGTACGGCTGTCTGCGGTGTCAAGTCCAGCCCTACACGGAACACCACAGTACAAAATGCACTGCAGACCACCACTGTATCCAGAAACTACTTTTACATCTGCCAAGTGCTTTGAAATTCAGTTTTATCTTCATCTCCATCAGATACAGATCCTGCACTAGTATAGCAGGAAGCCAGTTCAGCTGTTGGAAAGTCAACAAATACCTAAAATCTCTTTAGACATTCTCTCTACTGCAGGGAATTCAGGAACATCTGCTCTTGATCAAGTGATGACATCAGATGGGATGTTGATCTCTACTTGACCAAGCAGCTTTTTCAAACTGGGTTAAGTTTACTAGCAATCTGCTAACAAAAGATGTGAGGTAACTGTCTCAGATTTCTGATGTAGAATTTAAGCTGGTTCACGAGATGTCATATCTATGTCTTGAAATGAAAGCTTGCACCATTTGTGGTGCACTCAGCTGTAAGAATTTTTTCCCCTCATGTACATACTAGGTTAGGTACCTCTATAAAATTAGATGAGAAAATAGTAAGAGTCTCTAAGTCCTGGTAAGATTTCACCTAATGTATTTCAGGTATCCAAGTCTCATAATATTTAAGTTCATAACTAAACTGCAAATGTTTGGTGTTTTCCTCCATGTAAGAAAAATAAAGTTTTATCCACAATTTCACTAACACATCAAGTATTGACTATTCTGTTATTATTACCAGAACTGGTGCCTTTCACGAGAGACTACACGATTTGCAGTGTAAATGTGAAGAGTTTAAAGAAATCTCTTAAAAAAAAAAGATGCACTAGAGAATGCATTTCCACTCACCGCTTCATTTTCCTTTTCATAAAAATAGATGTATCTATTCAGAATTTCTATGAAAAGTTGGACTTGCAGAGAAGGGTCCATGCACTGATTTGCTATCTTCAGAGCCTTCTTTAGGCATTCCATCACTCTTTTTCCTCCATGAAGCTAGAAGAAAAATCCTCAAAAGTTACAAGAAATACAAGAATCTTCGGGAGCTCCAGTATCTCTTCCCTCGGCACCTCCATGGCATTTCCGGGTGGTCTACCACAGAAACAAAACTACGCAAACTCTGCAGAACAAGCTGTCGCCGAGAGCTCAGCCTGCCTGGCTGCCACCAGTTTTAAGGTCTGTTACACGAGGCAGTAACACAGACGGTTGTTGAAAGCCTTCCACTGTGAGATGAGTGAACTCACTTTTGTGATACGTACACTAATGCATGCTTTGAGAAAGAGATTTCAAACACTGCTCTTCATAATTACAACTTGTGTGACAAGCCCTGAAGAATACAAGTTGTTAAAGTTCAAAGTAAAAAAAAATTGTATCTTTAATTTGAAAGTTGAGTAGTTCATGTGCAAACACAGCTATTATAATAAACAAATGCAGACGGTACTTTGAGAGCCAGTCTAACACTAATTGACAGTCAAAAGCTTGCGTGGTACTTCCACCCTTAAATTTGAGTTTTCTCAATCTTTGTATTTATGCAGCTCACACTGCAGTGAGATTTAGAAGCTTCATGTATCAGAACACATTCCAACCAAATCTACGTCACTATGCGAAGTGCCTTCAGAAGAAAGACAGAGCTGTGTTACCGAGGTAGGATGTGTTACACGGCTGTTGCTTTATTCTTACCTCCTCTCCATTCTTGTCAGTATTTCGGCCAGACCAGAACAGATGTGCACAAGTGCTCACAGCTCGGCATTGGTCTGGCTTCTTAAGGAGCTTAGAGGCCGCCAGCGCACACTGAGTCCTCAGAGGCTCATGGTTCTCCTCACTGAAGCACTTCATCCTCTCAAATGTCCCAATTATCAAGGTGATGGCAGCCAACTGTGCTTTTGAATCACTGATTTCATCTTCATATAGAGAGAAGGCCTAGTCAAAGGAGAAAGCCAGACTCCTGATCACTGTTTTAGAACACATCAGGGAATAAGATGAATCACACCTGCTAGAGACATGACAGAAAAGTGTCCAAGTTTACATTTGTTAAAAGCTTCAGGCAGGAAGAAAGATCTTTCATTAGGAGCGTCAAAATCAAGTTAAACCCAAACTGGAAGAAGTATTTCTTGCAAGACTTGTTTCAACTGGGCATAGTAAACAAATGTGAATCTACATACAATCTGAAGATTGTATTTTTCCTCATTTCAAGCATCTGTTGAAAAATGGGAACTTCAGTAGCAGAAATAGTTCCTGAAGACGGTTGGGTTCTTTGAAACATGTAAAACAGTAGAACAGAAGTTGAGTGGTGGCTCAGTGACTACAGAGTAGGTAAGAAAAGCACTGGCACTGCTGCTATGTGGATGAAGAGCCTTGAGAAGAAACACAAACCATTGAACCATTTCTAACAGCAGGTACATAATTGTCATGCTGCTCTCATCTTCAGAGCTGAGCTACGATGGCAACTGACACAGGACAGCGAGGAAAGGCTGAGGTTATCAGCAACTCACTTTAAGAACATGCATTAGCAGCAGTATCAAAGATTAGGACAAAGCTTGCAACATGGATAACACTAAATACACTGGCTCTTTATCTGATGGGTAGTTTTTGCACCAAGTAAGGCTTAAGATCAACTAACAGGTTTAAGTGAATTTTCAGAGTAGTTTATAATAGGTTTCAATAGAAGGGTTTTAATTAGCAAAGCCCAGCATGGCAGTTGTGATAAGCGCAAATTTTGGAGAACTTCCACAGAGTGTTTGTGGTCAGGGCAATACCAGCTACGTAACAGAGCTGGGAGACAGCCTTAGAAGCAGTGAGGTAGCATTTTACGCTGAGAAAGCTACACTCCTCCAGTGAACCAACTATGTGAGTGGGAGGCAGCGTTGCAACATACCACATGTTGTCAGACTGAGTATTCAAATCAGCAGTAATGGAGCTTAATTCCACAGCAGCCTGGGAAGGAAGAAAGACGACGAGGAGTTTCTACCTCGTAGCATTAGCTGTCAATCATTTCATGCGTTTTAATCATACTGGATGGTTCACTGTGCAGGAAACCTACCCAAGCCAAATTTAAGGTAGCATGGGACAGTGACTGTAGTAGTTGGACACTCACCTGGGACATGAATTCATAGGCCACAGTTTCATGGTTCTCAAAGCCGATCTCCCCTGCAGCCAGGGCTCCTTGTAGGAAGAGACGGAGAGGCAGCTCCGCCAGTTCTGCTTTGATCAGAGCACTGATTGTATGATGAGCAAAGGAGAAGATCTTCTGGCACTTCTTTTCCCACTTGTCATCCTGGAGAAGAGAAACAAGTCAAAGCTCGCACAAGACTGCTGTAGAGGAAACAGGAATCTAAATTGTGGTAAGATCTGTTAACTGGTCTAGCCTGTTGTCTTCTTCATGCCACCCCAGCCACTGACTTCCTGAAGCAGTAGTGAGTGCCCCAGTAGTACTGTCTTGACCTCAGCAGGTCTTCACAAACTATTCTTCCATTTACAAAGAAGTTCACATACCTTTTTCTTCCTAGCTCACAGAAACCTTCCTCAGAATTCTACACTGAATTGAAGTTTCCACAGCTACGCTTAGAACATAACTGAGCAAAAGCCTGATTAGCTAAGCAAAGAAAAATTCTATTCAGTCTGGAACATCAATCAGAAGCAGAAAGGAATTTTAAAATATTAAAATGAGTGTTTTAACAGACAGTTTTTTGCTAATTTTGCCGCAATAATACATATTTAAGATAACTATCTCAATGAGAAAGCATTAAAGGGCCAAAAGAGATCAGTGATTGTTTTAGTGTGCACTTTTGCAACTATTGTGTCAGTTAACC
This sequence comes from Buceros rhinoceros silvestris, assembly GCF_000710305.1. Lineage (NCBI taxonomy): Eukaryota > Metazoa > Chordata > Aves > Bucerotiformes > Bucerotidae > Buceros > Buceros rhinoceros. The sequence goes on along the minus strand of NW_010421789.1, from coordinate 17,389 downwards.
TACACAGAAGCACTTGCTTTTAGAAACATTAAGATACCACAGTTGCAGATTTAGAAGGTGATTAATTTCAACACCCAGATTTAAATAAGTTTCATGCCATGACTTGCAGCGTTGTAGTTCTCTGGTCTCCATGTAAAGAACACATTATCACATTCATGAGTAAACACAACTAGACAATTTCTTCAACATTTCTGAAGTGTTGAGGTAATTTAATATGAATTGATAAAAATCCTCCTTAAATTAGAAAGCATTTACACCTCAAAAATTTGACTTGAGAAAAAAAAGCTGTATCAAGTCTTAGCATACTGTAGCCAGACAAAATGCATTTTTAAGAAGCAAAAAAAAGCAGCAAGTGTACAGGAGTTACCTAGAGGTCAACTCACCACTTTGGAGTTCTCTTTGTAGCGAAAAGCAAGCTGGTATGCAGCAAAAACCAACGGTGGCAGTGTAAAACGAATACGTTGGTTCCCACCTGCACCAAAGTGTTTCCGAGCAGTGTTGAGGATCTAAAAACACAAGCAGACAGATGTCTACTTAATACAGCCAGGTATTACCTTGCTTTCTGGTCATAGCAGTCTCGTTACCACTTTGAAACAAGCACTAGAAGTGAAGCTCAGTGACCAACCCTACAAACATTTTCAGGTCACACCCAAAACTCACGTAAATAATGTGAAAAAATAGAAATCTGGCATCACCCATTATACGCTATATTAGCCACTTTGTGATGCACTAAGGTGTTTTAATTTGTATTTCAGACCTCTTCCATACTGAATGCATGAAGTGAGATACTGTGAAAAAAGCTGTGAAAATCCCGGTCTCCAATTTTTTCCTGCTGTTCCTGTAACGTAGAAAATTTTGATCCAAGCATTTGTGATGCTCATCAAGCAGCTACTGAGCATTTTTACTAGAAGGTGTTAAGTAGCTTACAGAGTAATTTGACAAGTTTTATGATTGCGTTTAAAGGTGGCCAATCTGAATAAAGCTAAGCATTGCTAGATGAGGAAGTAGACAGCCTGACGTCCAGAAGCTTTGCAAAAACGGCTTTGGCGTCTCTAGCTATGCAAAGCCTTTTGGGAGAAAAATACATCGACTCCCTTAGTGGCGGCATCCCTTTGAGGGAAGCTTTATTCTTGTAATAGCAAAAAGAAAAAACTCCAAAAAACACAGCTTAGTTATTTTGGCTTTTCCTATATGAACACACTACTTGCTAGCTGTCATCAATCCAAATAGTTTTTGACATGAATGAGGACCTGGTTAATGTTCCTGCTTTACTTCAGCAATATTCAGAAATAATGCAATCAGTGAAGAGCAGGTCTGGAAACACGGCCTGAAAGCTATGCTTCTCCCCGTTACAGAGGTTGCAGCAAAGCTCTACGTTCCAAGCAAGAAATTTTTGTACAATATTTTTAACCCAAGCTAAATGAATGCCAGTAACATCACGTATAGCTTCTACTGGATTATGTTGGTCTCTCTTCACTGTTTATACAGCATCATATTGCTGCAACCTTAGAAGAGTCAGCCAACTCTACTTCAGTCACACTAACTGGAACTTCGCGGTAGTCCCTACTCAGGCCCGAGCTCTAACTCCAGCTTCTGCAATCTGTAACAGCATCCAACTTCAGCACATCTTCTGCCAGCTTCTCCAGCATATTTTGCATAGACAGGACACCCCTGTCCCTCTGCCCCATTCACACATCTCAATATAGAGAGATCATTTAAACTTGAAGCAAACTAAAGCCAGAAGTGGCAGATTAACATCAGAGAGCTACATTAAAGCTTTGATGGATCAACTCTAATTGTTATGAGTATCAGGGCCGTATCAAATTTGCTATTAAGGATGGGCCAAGCAGAGAGGAAAAAACAGTTGTAACCACTCAGCAGCAGCACACTAGCTATACGAAGCCCACATACTTACACTTTTAAAATCCCTAAGACCAAACATATCAACTGCATTTTCTGAGCTTTGTGTACTTTGATACCAAGAGAATGTAAATGGCACAGTGCTCCAAATTCCGCTTGTTGCTTTTTGGATAGTTTGTTATATGAAGTGCAAATGATAATTAAGAGTTACCATAAACTAATACAGCTGCATCCAAGCTGCCACCTCATGGGATGAAAAGCTTAAATCCACAAATGTTTTAAGCCCGCACTTGCTTTTTCCAAATAAACAACATTTCGCACTGCCATTACAAGCGTCATAGATAACGTTTTCTCCTGAGTGTGTAGTGCGAGAGCAATGATGCCCCAGCGTTCCCAGCTTAACTAAACTCTTGTATAGTACATAACGCGAGAGCTGACAGTTGGGAGAGTTCAAGCATTCAGCAGCACTGATCACCATACCAGGTACTGTTGGTCAGGGTCATCTGAACGCAGAAGATGAATAAATCTTCCTACAAGACTTTGCTCATCAGCAAAGTCCTCAGGGTCAGGATCTTCAGCAGGCTGATCTGGTTGATCCTGGATCAGTGTGGATACCAAGTTCATGATAGCATCAACCTGTTAAAGGCAATATAAGTTCTGTTTAAACCATAGTAGTCTATAAGCATAAGTTGACAGCAGCTGGGAATATATTTATAGCCATTCATAGTGCTGACAAAGCACTAGAAAAGTCTATTAAGCGGCGATGCTTTAGGACACCTTTGCCTTACTCCGTGAAGAAGGGTCCCTCTTCGCACAGCAGTACAGAGGAAATTCAGATTCCAAAAGCACTATCCAGCTTTACGTAGGTAATAGGCCCAGTTTTAAGGGGATTCAGGGTTTTTGTTCAAACCTTAAAGCAGTCGTCTCTAGGACGAGGTTAGGTAAGATGTGCAAAGTCAAGACATTTAAGAACATGAGTGAAAGAACTATGAAGTGGGATAAAGCCTGTGCTAAGATGGGGAGGCAAGGGTGTTCAGGGGCGTGAAGACTAGGAATCAAAGCATGCCTTGCATGAAGTCATTTAGTATGTGTTTTCAAGTCCTTAAGCAGTACTTTAAATAGCTAGAATTTCAACTTATGTCATACCTGTTCTTGGGACACAATTTCTGTGTTATAATCCAGTACATTGCTAAGCACGTAACAACTCATGCTCTTCCTGGACTCGTAATCAAAGTATTCAAAGAGTGGGTGGAAATGTTTTAGTTTCAGAACTGTCAGGATATTGTTGTAAGTATCAACAGGGATTTTCAAAAGTCTAGTCAGCTCCTTTGAAACAGCACTGCTTGTGGCAATACTACAAGAAAATATATGAAAAAAACCAATTAATTAATAGTTCACACACGTAGACAGATTTAAAGTCTGCCTCAATTCCAATTTTGATGTATACGACAACATTTAAGCAACTTGCTGCTAGGAAGAAAGGAAATCAAGTAGCAAAACAAGTCATATCTTGCTCTCTAGGTTGTACAGGGAAAAGCACACCTGTTAAGATGCTGATAGCAGAAGCAGAGACCGTGGCTGAAAATTCAGCAAGAGAAGCACCCAGAAGTGCTGTGGGGCTGAATAGATACGACTACACACAGCTCAGTATAACACATCGTGTAGCTGTAGAGCAGGATTTATGCACAGGTGAGCAAGTCCTGGTCGGTCGGTAGTTTTTCACCTTGTTCCAAAAGCAGTAATCTTACACATACAAAGCAGGTCTCGATGCTACCTTGCCTAATGTGGTGGAATTTAGAAGTCAAGATTTTGGATTATTAATTGCCACTCTACAGAGACTGCAAGAGACATTTACTTACTGTTCCAGATTAAGTTTATTAAATATTTCCACGGTTGTCTCCAACACCTTATCAACATAGTCAACACGGTCTGGGTAGCATTTCATAGCCAAGTTAATGAGAGAAACTTGCAATGATACCACATCCTCTGAGGGCATGTCCTGGCGAGACTGAAATTTAAGACAGAACTGAGTTGCTAAAAAAAAAAAGGCACATAACTTTGAAAAAAAAAACCACAACCCAAATCCCCAAAGTGCACGCCAGAATAACCAGCATACCTGTATAACAGTAGCAACCTGCTGTGAAAAGATGTCAAACAGTTTGATATCTGCTGGGATACCAGGTCCATCTTCGCGATGTGCAAATAAAGCTAACCTGGTAACAGAACAAAGAAAGCAGCTTGGTCAGCATAGTTCTTCCACTCCTCAGATACAAGCCAGAAAGAGATACTGGCAGAAAAAGCAAGTCCTTTCCGAATATTTGCAAGCTTTATTACAAGCAAAAAGGAAATTGATGGAAGTCAGAAGCCTTAGAAGCAATTGAGCCTGGTAAATATCAGTCCTGGAAAAGAATACTGACAGAGATGGCAAGATGAAGAAAGAGCAAGAAGGACATTTCATAATCCATGTTCTTCTGCTAGCAGCAAGTGTTCTGTTCTTGCCAGCAGAGAAAGGAGTATACAGAAGGCCAGCGGAAGAGCAAATATCCTACATCCATTCAGTGATACTGCTGAAGTTAGACATCCAATAGCATTCTCTGCAAAACAGTCTTCAGGGAAAAAATGGAAGAAATACACTGAGTTAACAACGATTTGTCTTCAAAAACAGACCACACATTTGGGACTTCCACTGTTTGTAAAGAGCAAAATAAAAAATAAATTTGAAGAGGAGAAGAATACTTTTTTCAGGAAAACAAAAAAGCAAGATACTGCTATCCAGCAAGAATCCAAAAGGTGTAGTAAAGCTCTGTCTGTAACAGGAGAAAATCATGCCAACCACCATTTCTGCAGAAGTCAAATACAAGATAAGAATCACTACAGGAAGGCTGGCACCTTACCATAGCTGCAGTGCAAAAAGCTCAGCGTTGGTATCTTTGCTTTCTAACTTACTAAAAGATTATTCTATTCTGAAATACAGAAAGACCTATAAAAATATCTAGGAAATGGCATCCGATTAAATTTCTAAAAGTTATTTCTTACAGGGTTTCTAAACTTTGATTATGAATGAACTTTGGGTCTGAAACAAAGAGGCAAGTAAGAAAAGGTTGAGGTGTCAAGCGCTCTTCACTACCAGGAAAAAGACATCAAACCACTCTTGTATTTCATTAGGAGGGTAACGAGCAGACTTACTAAAGCCAGGAACAGCTGCTGCCTTTTTTCAATGAGACAAGGCAGCTTTTCTTGGCAACAGCTCAGAGGGTAAGGCCAGCATGCTATGGAGTATCATCAAGTTGCAGGCAGATGGCAGCATAATTAAAAGCTATGAATGGTTTAATAAGGCAAGAAAGGTCCCAAAGCAACAAGACTATTCGCAGAAACAGTCCTTTAACAGAAAAGCCCCACGGGGACTAAAGCTTCACAAGCTTCCTCAGCAGTGACCAATGCTCAGCTTCAATTTTACCATGACAGCTGAAATAAAGATGAGAAATATCAACAGGCACCACGTGTGGCAGATTCATGTCTCAACTACACAATACCACAACGCATACCAATTGCTCCTGACAACTCCAGTCCAAACACAAGAGCAACATCTTCCCTACGTGCATGGCTTCCAAGAACAGATCCACTCCTATTGCCCAACACTTGTAGTAACGTTACAGCCAAAAGCACAAGTTACTATACTACAAAGAAGATAACCATCACACTGCCACTTTGCTACCCTTGTCCTATAGCCACATGAGAAGGCTCTGAAAGATGCTGTAGTCATCTAGCAAAACACAGTAGTACTAGGTCTAGGAGGACAGCAGGTTCATTCCTAGTCAGTTGCTGACTGTTGTCTGTAACAGTAAGAACAGAAAACTTACTGTGGAGGTAGTATCAAGGCTGTTTCAGACCCCTAAGCAGACATGACAGCCACATGAGGAAAGCCTTCTTGCAAGAGTTGCATTGCTACACACTGTAAGAACCTAGAAAAAGATCCTGTGACCTCTGATGAAAGTAGTCTCAAGATACACAGTCTCAAAAATTAGGTTGTTATAGGTGATGCTTCTTGGGATTTTGGATTTTTGTGGGGCATGTGTTTTGTTTTAAAGCTAAACAAAATTATGAAAAATCTCAGGGTAGAAAACCAATGAATATCTTTGGCTGAAGGCTGAGCTGCTTCTCTGCCAAATGCACAAATACTGAAACATACTCTACTAAGACCAACATCCTAAACAAATAGATCTGATGTTACCCGAAGAAAATAAACTACAGATTTGTTGAATTCAAGATCCTAAGTTATACCGGTTATGCTTAATATACATGCTCCATCTCCAGGTATTAGAAAAAATAAAGAAACAAAGCCACAACAACCCTACTCATTGCTGAACGCCAGTGGGACTCGACCTCTCTGGTAAGTGAAGTCCACACGTTGGCATGTGAACCAGATACAGAAAGGTACCCGTGTGTGTAAATGGAAGAACAAGGCTTTTTAGAGGCTTCAAAGAGTCATGTAAGTGCAAATCCTTTCTGCAGCAAGAAAGTACAGCTACTCACTGATACTCTGTGTGGTTTCCTTTCAGGATACAAATCAAAACTTCAGATCAAATCGCTACACCACATTTGAATTTGGTGCAAGCAGTTTTAAGCAGTACCTCCCCACAGGAAAAAAAAAAAAAACAACCCACACTTGTGAAAGAATGGCCAGGAATCTAGTGGTAAACTAGGAATTAAGAAGGTAGTTCCATTTCCTACTAGCCCTCTTCTGGGGAGGTGTGTCTTACATTCTCTGATCAAAACTGCAAGGTCAAGTGTCCTTGATTTAGCCATTCGGATCTTCAGTTTTTCCAGAGGCACCCATGGCCAATACGGCTGACAAAGCAGAACACTGCTGCCACTTCAGTTCAAACTGGTTAATACTAAATGGGTTGTTTCCTGGCTTAATCCGTTCACAAGTTTTATTCAGCCCTTAAAGCAGGTTTCATTGTAAGGTGTAAAAGCAGAGTCCAGAGAGCAGAAGCTATAGGAACAATACTCCTCACAGCCTGAATTACAGCTGACAGGAAGACATTGAAACAGTGAAGTTAAGTGGTATCAAAAATGGAAAGCTTTCCAACGCTAGGAGAATTACCACCTGTCTGTGCATAACACAAACTTAACTTTGAGCCAATTTCCACCCCCTTGGTCACTCACCTGTCAATTAAAGCAATAATTATATTTTTCACATTCACATTTTGGTGCAGCTCAGCACAGGCTCTGAGAAATGGGTTCAGGGTTTGGAGGTGAAATTCATCTGGGAAAACCTGAAGTTTTAGATCAATAGTCATCAAGTTATAAACTGAATTTGCCCATTGTTACACAGCAGTAAAATGCAACAGAGTAATTCCAAAGCAGATAGCCACAGAGTAAATACTGTCTGGCCTACAAATGCTTTAGGGTTCCCCAAGCTGACCTTGACTGGGTAAATGCATGAAGCAAGAGGTGCAAGACAAATCGGTAACTTGAGGGCCCAGCTACCTATTATAATTCATACTGAAGACTCTGCTGCTAATATATTTGCAAGCCTCTGCAACAGAAGGAGCACAAAATGGATTAATCTCCACTCTGCCCATCTGGTAAAAAATATGGGACAAGCCACTAAGTAAGAGTCCCAGTGGTGAAATCTGCCAGTTCATAAGGAAGAGGTGAAAGTAGCCTGAATCTGACTAAAAATATAAGTGTCCCTGTGTCCCATCACTGCAACTGAATTTAAGCAGCTCACCTGTATGATGCACTCCATGAGGTACTCCTGAGCTAAAGCATCTCTACAGTTTACAACTTGCTCCAATATTCCAGGCAGAACAATCTGGAATAGAAAAAAGTCTTGCAGTGATTTTACAATTACTAAGTTCATATTAATATATGTCTGCATTTAAACCAAGCAGACATTTTTCAGCTCATTCTTTACATAAAGACTTTGACAAAAAGTCCCAGTTTTCAGCAGTTCCATCCTTCAGACAAAAAAGACTACTGGTCTCAGATATCTGTCCCTTTTGCACATTATACAACCTGCAAGCTTTGATTTAGTAAGTCAGTGCTACTAGCTTCACAGGCACGTACCACTACTCCAGTCTCAGAAAAATCATTTTCAGCACCTATATGGTAGAATTTATAAGGGACAGACTTCTAAATGATATACTTGTTTGACTATCATTTCATGCAGTAACAGCTCTCCTGAATGCTTTGGAAAGCGTAGCTTCATTTAACTTGTAAAGTCTATCACAGAACATTGTATGTGTACAATTAGCTTAAGTCAACTCATTATAAGTAAAATGCAAATCAGGAAGGAAAGTTTTAAAAATTTCTTGTTAACGTTACAGACAAGCTTAATGGAAAAATGCATGAGTCATGCCCTTCACCTCACAACACATTATACGGTTTCATTAGCATTCAGAACTTTTGCTCAGGTGAAGGGTTTGAGAAGCACCAGGATTCTTGAATTTTTAGCATAGCTGTAACACTTTAAGCTGCTCATCTGAAAGTCCAAACTGGTTTAATTCAGAAAAAGTAACAGAAGTCAGAAAGGATGGACAGACACCTCACCTGCTTATATCGCTCCACATTAACACCTTCCAACTGACTGAGGCGAACCAGGTTTGTTCCTACTAAGATTCTCAGTTCCTGCCTTTCTCGCTCCCTTTTCTCTCTGTCCCGACTATGGCCCTGGTGTTGCATTCGCACCCAAAGTTTGTTCATCTCAGCAAAGTTCAGCAGCACAAAATCCATCGAATCACTGATGTCTCCAGTGGTTTCTTCACTGCAATTGAGAACAGGTTAGGAACAGGAAAAGCTCGTCAGAGGTATTCATCCTTCCATCTGCTGGCAAACAGCCAATTTTTAAGAAAGTAGAAGGGTGGGGAAGACCGTGGTAAGATATCTCGGTTCCTATCCTCA
>NW_010421789.1:0-8582 GCF_000710305.1 Buceros rhinoceros silvestris | reverse complement strand
TAAGAAAGTAGAAGGGTGGTGAAGAGCGTGGTAAGATATCTCGGTTCATATCCTCACTTGTGAGTTCCAGAAGAGAATTCTTAATGGACAGAACACCCGTCAAGCCTATAGAGTTCTAACCTATTTATCTCTCAAACCTGAAGAAAGTCATACAGAAAATTTAAACATGTTCTTTTAAAAACAATGTTTTTAAGTTACAGCCCATCTTTCTTACTCTGCTTGCTCGCCTTCATCTGGTAAGATATTCCTGGTACACTGTAGGAGATAGTTTCTAAGAAAAAGGCCTCTAAGAGGATGCTGTACTCCACGACACATCTCCACCAGGTCTTTCAAAATATCTTTCCTGGACTGTGGAAATGACTTGACATAGACGACACCTACTGTTATCAGGAGATACCTGCAAAAGGCACAGAATTGAACAATAAACTGTAAAGAAACAATATCACACTTAAAGGCAACAGTTCCTTTCTTCCATCCTGGCAGTACTACCAAAGTGCGGAAAGCAATGAAATATTATCTAGGTCCCAAAATTTTCGATATTTAGTCAGCTTTCAACTCCTATTCTCCTCTGCCCCAGAGTGCAGCAAATCTGAAAAGCCACTTGACCTCATTACAGTGCTTTATACATTGAATGCGCAAATGCTTAGCATGCAAAAAGTTCTGACTGCTCTCAGACTAGCTTGTCTATGCTTCCAGCACCCCACTAAGCTGGAAAACAGCTTTGGCACATATAGATAAGTAACCTATTACTGTAAAGCAGTTAAGCCTCTTTCACACCGCAGTCTAGTAGGATAGGTTCTACGCTCTTCAGAAAACCCCGGCCTGTACTCGTTCCTTCAGCATCTCTACACTAAGCAACAGGTAGAAGGAACGCGTAAGATGCAAAGCACTAGTGCTGCAGCACACTTCAACTCCTTCAGCTTGAGATGAAAAAAATATAATGCTCAGGACTGTCACATATTCTGTCTGGAGGCCTCAACCCTCTCTGCATGCTCCTCTGCCTCATGCATGAATGTGCACAGAACCTCTGTAAAAGCATCAGAAGTGTTAATCTGGAGAACAAGAGTCTGCATCAAGCAGGCAGGAAGACAACTTTATCATTTAAGCAGAGAGGTAAAGTCATTGTAGTAGTCATTAGCCAAACTCCAGAAATTGCAGGAGGATGCAGCCTGGTGTCTTCAAAGCTTCTTCCTGGCATGGACATAAGGCCAGGAATTAAAAACTGCTGTACCAAGCAAAAATCTGAGTCCCAAGTCTGAATACCTAGAAGATCTACTCCAGCAAATGGTCACATATTTTAAGAGAAGCCAGTATCAACTCTAGCATGCTAACGCATAGCCAAAAAACCCCACATATTCAGAAATGCAAAACTTTTAAGAATTACATTACAGAAGTTTTCAGCTTCTTTCTCACACTTCTTACTCTCCAAAGAGACAGATGGTTACAAAGCATCTACTGCGTGCGAGGATCTAAGACCTAGGTCCTCAGGTACAATTTCATTGGCAGATAATAATAAATGTGTAGTCAACCTCACTGTTCAGAATGTGGCACTTGATTAATCTTCCACTGACCAGCTCTTTAACCAACTTTTGTTCCAAGATCAAAGAGTTTCCATCTTGGTCATGTGCAAAACCAACACACTGGCAGGAGGAAGCGACCTCAGCCTAAATCTCAGAAGTCGTAGCAATCCACTCTTAAGATACACAGAAATACTATCCACCATTGCAAATTGAATCCTTGCTAGGAAGCAAGAGAGAGTCAATCATTATCTGAGCCTGACCATTATTCCCCAGTTTTAAAAAGAAAAAAACAAGCAACAAGCAAAAATTAACATAAACACACTTACAGTCTTGGAATAATATTTCCAGCATACTGTACTAGCTCATAAAGGTCTGCCACTTTCCTTCCCTTGGCAAACTCATCTGTCAGGTAGACTTCCAAGTAGTGTAGCTCATCAGAAATTGCCATGTCTTTTTCTCATAGTTAAAGATTTTAAGTTAGAGTGTCTACAACAGATTCACACAGTAATTTGCTCTTTCACACCAAGGAGGAAAGATGCTGTACCAAACACAACCATGTCCAAGCAGGCAGTACTTCTGAAACAATCACTATTGGGATAAATGTGCATAATTAACCCCAAGACTTCAATCACCATTTTAGCATATTAGAAAAGGGAAAAAAATATCAAGCAAATGAATGTGATTGAACAGAGTGTCTCAAGACATACTACAATCACAGAAGAATATCATCTACATATGGAGGAAGTAGTATATGAATATATTCAGTGCACTCCCAAGTCTCATTGGAAAGGCTCCCCTCCTCCGGATACCACAAGTGAACACTTCAAGGCATCAGTCTATGGTTAGAAGTGAAGCTAATAACAAAGGGCACAAAATAAGCTGGTTTTACAGATTTTGGGGTAGCATAGTGCAAGCAGAGTTGTTTTACAGAGTTGACATTTTTATAAAACTAGATTCCTGAAAGCTTCCAAAGACCTATAAAGACCTGCTTTATACCAAAGGGAAAAGATGAACTTACACAGTAAGTGTGTATTTTCCTAATACTAAATACAGAGGAGAAAAGTGCTAGTAAATGTCTGAGACTGACTATAAAAAGCAGATAAATATTTCATCCCAAATTTAGCATTTCAACTATTTTTTTCCTCTTCAAAGGATACAGAGTTCATAATAGCTCTTTGGAGATAACATAGAAGTCCGCAGCTCACCAAGCATGTTAGAAGCATGTTTCAGAGCATCCATGAGCTTGTTTTTGTCCTTTAGAAGAAGAAAGAGAATAGTCTGTAAGAAATAATACTAGGCAATGCAGTATTTTAGAAAGCTACACTTTCAGCTTTTTAAAAAAGCATGCAAAGGTTAAGTAAACATCAGGAAAGCAATAATTAAATCAAGTGATTTAGAATCTATCTTGTACTACGCTGCCCATCCTAATTAAGTGGAACATTATACCTGAAGATGGTAAGAAGATGCATCTGAAGACAGAGCTACAGTAATAAATTATAATACTAAAGGTACAAAAAACTAAAAGCATCTTCTCCAAATAAAAATAGGCTTCTCAAACCTAAGAAAGCTATGCATGACATGATTTGCCTGCCCTGGCAATTTAAAAAAAAAAAAATCTCAGCACAACCCTAGCCAATGGTGTTTTCCAATCACAGAAAAATTCATGCATCTGTTTACAATTAATCACTACAAAAACTATCCTGTGCAGCAGCTAATTTGTGATTAGCCTCACGGTCCGTAGTTCATGACAAGAAAAGACTACTTGGAAAACAATAACAGTATGTTGAACATAAACAAGAATAGTTTCTCATCATACAGTTCCATATAAAATGTATTTGAGCAATAACCTTCTGATGTCAAATGGCAGGCTTATTCTCAGTTTAGGTTTACTTAAGTGTAAGCACATAAATTATAAAGGTGAATCTTTATCTTGTCAAATACTGGAGTTAAATCAGAAAGACAGTCAAAATACACTCAAGGCTCAATCTCATCGAGTAGCCTCCTCATTTATTTGCAAAGCCTCTGCCAAAAAAGATGCACAAAGGGTTAATTTTCCTCACAGCTCTAGAGATTAGTATTGATTTACTCTTTTACTCCTAGCAGACAAGAAGCTTCATTGCATTTTAAAGTCACATTCTTACCAGGCATCTCTTCATCTGGAAAGACTGCACCTTCACAGCCTGAATAGCTTCATCCAGGAGCTTCTCCTGTTCATCCTGAGGAGATTGCTGTGTTGTTGGCTAGAAGAAAAGAAAACACCTCAAATATTTTCATGGAGCTGTTTGACTAAATTCAAACTGAATTCCCTAGTTTAGAACACAGTTCTAAAAGTGGCATGGCAGTGTGACTACTCAAAAGTTGTCAGATGTAGCTGCAGGATACAAAGGAGAAAGTTCCCAGTGTTTTCCAAAATCCTGACGACAGAGAAGAGATAGGTTATGGTAGCCTGTGAGCACCTTCGCTTCTTGGAGCGCACAGCCACGGGGACAGGACAGGGTCAACTTTTCCCTTCTAGCATTTAGCGATCAAGAATCCAGTGCAAGCATCTTCCAAGAAAAAGCTTCAAGAGAATGGAAAGACATCACCATGCTGAGAGGAAGCACTGTTCCTTCTTTCCAGAGAGCTTCAAAGTAAGGCCCAGAGCGCACACACTGCAACTGTACAGGTACTTTTCTGTACTCACAAGTCAAGTTCTCAATTAATTATTAGAGCCACACAGCTCTGTTAAGGAAAAGTTTCAGATAAGCAAAGGATAAAGTACAGTTAGTGTTTTCTGGGAGGTAGAAGCCAATAGAAAACTGAAGAGAAGCAACAACTCTTTACGTCCCCTACTTGTCCCATTGACCCTCTTCCTCTTATCTCTCCTCAAAGAGACACATTCCAGCCTTTGAACTTAAAATTTCAATATCTTTTTTTCTTTTCAAGGATCATATTGCATTTTCTTATAATATTAATTAAATCCAAAGCCTTAGACTTCCCCCAATGCAGCTACAGTAGGCCTTCTTCTACTGCAGCACCTCCCTACCTTCTAACAGATGGATGAGATTAGTTCCCATGAACATCTGTAAGTTATCCTCTAAGATGCATAAATTTACTTAAAACAGAACTCCTAATGCTCTCCCCACCTGCAACCATCTTTCTTCCTAACAAGGAAACTCCACCATCCACCTATTAGGCCCAGTCTTCAACCCCTCCGTAGAGCCTCCCAGCCTTGCCCAATCTTGCACTTCGTTTTCAGATGGCCTCTCTGAAATACCGACAGAGATAAAAGCACTGCAGTTGTGTCCCAATTACACCTTCTCCAGCCTTGACAAATACCACATACACAGTGATTCACACAGCAGGTTTTCCAAGCCTTTAGCAAATTCTCAGCTTGTTCCTTTGATCCACTGTGTTCAAGTTCCTGGTCACCTCTTTTTAACTAAATCTCAGTAACAAACTAGCAGGCCATGAATTACATCATCCTAATGTTCTTAAAAACAGAATCTTTGGTAGCGACTCCTCTCATACACCCCAGGCTTGGAGAACCCATAGTATCTTCTGAGGACTGAGATTAAAACTGAGGTCTTCATTAAAATAGGTTTTAGTTTAACTGCAACTTAATGGTTACAGAGCATTTCAGCCTTAGCACATCCCTATTTTTTCCTATATTAAACTGGGTTCTTGTTCTGCAATTGGGATCTCCCCAATAAGAGTCACAGACAGTATCTCTCCCTTGTTCTCCCCACTATCCTTTTTCCACATACAGAAAACAGTGCCATGCAATACTGTTCTTGCTTCGATTGTGCCCAAATAAGCGGTGAAACTCTGCCGTTGAAGGTTTTCAATGGCCCAGCTAGACAATACCAAGTCTGATCTGATCTAGCACTAATGATAATCCTGCTTCTAGCAGGAGGTTATACAAGATAAAGATTCCTTCCGACCAACACTTCTGTGCCTCAGTGTGCCTCAGTAATATTCAAACCGTGCACAATAACTAATTAACAAGTCTATTTAGTCAACAGGAAAAAAACACCTCTGCTAATTAGTGACTGCACCTCTTACAAAGCTCTCTACAGCTGATCACATAAAGTGCAGGTTTTCCAAAAAACAATTTAACCATAAGGCCAAAGTAGTATTCAAGGCTAGGTGACCCTATACCCCAGGTAATTCAACAGCTAAACACTCCAGAAAATCACTGTGAAGCATGAATGTTCTGCCAGCAGAACTCTGCTGTAATTACTAAGCTTTACTTATTCCATGACAGACCAGACTTTCAAGGAAAAGAAAATGACAGTGCTGGGACTAGCATGCAACAACCAAATCAAAACATCATGTAATGGACTTGCTGAATTATGTCTATGCCAGAACATCTGTCACACTCTACAGTGCCCTGAACTCACACAAGTGCTGTAGAGATGATACAGCTGAACGCCGGACTTGCTGAATTATGTCTATGCCAGAACATTTGTCACACTCTACAGTGCCCTGAACTCACACGAGTGCTGTAGAGATGATACATCACTACTGAGCTGAACGCTGTACGCTCTAACCACACCAGATCTCTCCATATTAAAGCACAGCTAGAAACAGCGCAGTAACCTTAACAATACCCACAACTTCCCAAGCCCCCTCCTCCTAATGGGCATTAAGCTTACACAGTTACCGCTCCTGCTCTTCCATCTCCAGTTTTCCACAGGGCCACGTAGTGCTGGGGAGCTGTTAAGGCTGTAAAGCATTAAATAAGCTAGAACACTAGCCCAGGTGATTAGTAGTTCACTGTTCACCTAGTTCATGCTACAACCACATAAAACATGGCAAATAGGGCCATAAAAAGAAGGCCTTTTGACAACACCAAGTTAAAGTATTTCTTGAAACACATAACATTTGCTGCAGCCCCAAGAAGTGGTCGGCCGAGTGCACGAGAATCAGTTTCCTAACTTTTGGTGTGGAAACCACTGGTTAAAGCATAATGGCTACTATGAGTTTGAGACTAAGCTTTACACCATACCCATAATGATCTCATCAGAAATCTCTAACTGAAGGTGTACACTTTCTTATGCAACTTTAGCCACTGTCTTTTAGCAACAGTTGGGGAAACAATTAGAAAAATATATTACTGCAGCAGCAAACCTTATTCGGGACCATACCCATCCTCACAGTAGCAACAACTACCCTTGACCACACAAAGTGAGCATTACACCTTTTGTGTACAATTTACTGATTTGCTAACACTCAGGTCCATGGGAAGACTTCATGAGAGTCATACTTAGTTTCACACTTGGCACTCAGGTGCTCGCCGGAGATGGTTATTATTTTGAGTGAATGCGTTGACTAGTTAAAATGCTCATTCCACTTAATCTGGTAACTTGCAGTACTCAAGAGAGATTTACGTAGTACTGAAACACAGCAGAATTCAAGGCAAGCTTGTGGAGCCCACCAAACAGCTTGTATTCTGGTGATATAAATGTCTTAAGCTGGATGCAGAGTATAAACAATATAAAGTAGAAGTTTTTGCTTCTGTTCCCTTCTAAAGTGCATTTTCATCTAGTCTCCAAATAATTAAGTACTTTTCTTTAGATGTGCTTACAGCCTATTCCTCCTTCTAGCTGGATTTTATTAGGACTGCCTACCAACCAGTCACCATTGAGACATTTAAAATGAATGCTACCCAAGACAGAGGATGGGTTAGCTACAGAAGGGGACCAGGACAACTGCCAGCCTGCAGATGGAGCCTGGGTGCACACAACACATCGCTGTAAAAGCCATTGCACTGCTCGGAATTAACAAAACACACATAAGCATTTTATACCATATAGGAAGTATTACTCTGCAGTACTGAAGGCAACTCCAGAACTTCTGCTGTATCTCACGAAACATGAGCTCAAAGATGAACCAGAGAGAAGAAAACATTTTTCGCATGTTTAAACTGGCACTTACTGCCACAGGAGGCCACAAGACATTAACAAGAACCAAGGGGCTGGACTTTTTAGTCAAGAGATGATCAAAAACAGACAGAGATCCACTAAAATCAGTTTGGTTAAAAGTAAACCAAACTTAAACATTCAGCTTCAAGGTTTAAACCAAGTTCAGCCATAGAAAAAGCCAGTGGAGCCTAATTTGGTAAAGAGGATTATCCCATGTTTAACATATGCAAATTCATTTTTTCTGAACCACACTATATGAGATGCTCTTAGAAAGGGACATGAGACCAAACAAGGCCGGTTCCCATGGAAGTGACAAGCAGAGGAAAGTCGTGTCATTCCTGAGTTGATGGCTGCCATGAAATATTTATATGGGGGACAAAAACTACTAAGCAGGTGCAGCATTTCCCACAACCCAATTAAGTATTTTCCCTTGATCTTTCAAGTACCACGACAGGTTTTGCCCACACACACACCTCTAGAGAATATAGTATTACACTGATTCTAACATACGAATAACCTCAAAAAGAAAGAAAGTCTGTCCCAAAAGCCTAAGAACTGTGCAATCCCCGCTTTACCAAGTATTCAGTTAGTTTTTGCCTCACTGTTGATACTGTTTACACTTCACACTTTGGCTAATTAACAAACCATGATGGTTACAATTTTATCGAATAGTAAATGCCACAGAAGACACACTAAACTATGTAGACTTTTCAGTTTTACTGGGAAACTCGATTGTCCCCTTATTTTTATTCAAAATTGAAAAGCATTTCTCAGTAAGAGCTATTTCCATGCTGAAATCCCAGGTTGGCCACTTAACAAACACCAACCTTTGTTCCAAAACAGCTCTATCGAGCTGGGCCCACCAATGCAAAAACACCTTTTCTGCAGGAAGAAAAAAGCTGATTGACTAGGGAAGTCTGAAACAGCAGTCCGGGAGGGTCAGGAATAACTGAACGGCAGACTGCGGTGTGGACAGGAGCGCGTACGCACAGCACTAGAAACGACAAGACCTCGGGGTCGTGACAGAAGCAGCACGGTAAAATACACCTGAACTCCGACCGCAAGTGCAGCGCTGTTCCCTAATAAAAACACCTCCTTCCCCTGCGCCCCTACAAGCCAACGCGGCTGAACTCCGCGAACCAGTGACCTGCACCGA
>NW_010421788.1:23549-23817 GCF_000710305.1 Buceros rhinoceros silvestris | reverse complement strand
CCCGGGCCGGAGGAGCTGGAGGGCTGCGCAGCCCGGCCGCGGCTCGCAGCCGTCTTTGCGGAGAGCCCTTTGCGCAGTGTTGTATATTCGAGGTGGGTTTGGGTTTTGTTCGGGAGCGGGCGCGTTCTGAGGGCTCTGCGCTGTTAGCGGTGGCGTACGCGGAGATCGGCGTGGTGTTAGAACAGCAGCGAGTGCCGTGGTCACATCAGGTGTCTGTCTGGGGGTTTGCTATATGGGAGTTTGGGGTTTGCTTTGGTTTTTTGGGCTT
>NW_010421788.1:14853-23398 GCF_000710305.1 Buceros rhinoceros silvestris | reverse complement strand
GTTTTTTTGTTTGTTTGTTTGGGCTTGTTTTTTGGTGCTTTTCTGGTTTTGTTTTTCTGCCGTGTGGAATCTGAATTAAATGTTGCTGGCTGGCTTCTGTGCCTATCGGAAGGGTGAGAGTGTAGGAGAGAGGGGATCAGAAACGAGGACGTCATTTGGGAAGATGGTCATGCACCCCTTCTGATCTGCTTGCCAGTTGCTCGTGGCCCTCAGTATTACCCTTTTCTTAGGCCGCTGGTTTAGATTGAAGATAGAATGCTCTACCAGTCACTTTTCCGGTGTGCGTTTTAGCGTACGTTTCATCTTTGATGGTTACGGGTCCAGCTCTCAGTTTGCACTGCCTTTCATACTAACTGACTGTTTTGCTTTTTTGGAGGAGCTGTACAAGTTCTATTCAGCTTATACTTTCATTTTCAGCACTGGAGAAAGAACCAGATTTCTGTGGTATTTAGTAAGCAAATTTTAAGCCGGTGCCGTGCTGACTGCTCTGCTGCCAGTATGTGCAAGTACAGGTACTCCCACTTCAGTCCTTGGGCCTGCTCCAGTTTCTGCAAGTGGTGAAACAAAGAGGTAAAGTATGTGAAAAGGAAGAAATGACCTATTTGGGGTATAAGACTCAGAAGACTTCTTTGTAGTCACCGAAGTTTGCTCCTTTAGGAACTTTCTTTCTTTACCATTGGACTAATAATATAGATAGAAATTGAAGGAGACACCTTACAGTAGGAGGACAAGCTGCAATTTTGCATATCTGTACAAAATAGTACCAGATGAAGGGTTTTAGAATTGATATTCAAAAGTAAAAGCAGCATTAAAGTGCTGTAGTTTAAATCTAAGTGCTTTTATGGCTAAGTATCTGCATTTGGATTTGGAATGCTGAAAAAAATATTTATTTTTTGCGGTTCTGAGTGGTTTTGCCATTGGGATATGTTTTTTTCATTGTTTAACTTTTTGGACCAGGTTGCCTGCCTAGATGGTGTGGATTTCCTGTTGAGCATCAGGACTTTCTGTCCACTGTGTTTCTTAGATACAGCTTCCAGGTTACATCTTCACATCCTATTTACCAAGGATATGCCAAGCATTAAAGGGTTTTTCAGTAATGTGTGCAGTTTTCTCTTGATCTTAATGCCTGAAAGTGATTGACCATGCATGATTACCCAGGGAAATGAGTGTGAGATTTCAGAAATACCTCTGTGCTGTACCTCCTGACCCTGCACAGCTGAACCGTGGGTGTCACAGTGCCAAACTGTAGTAGGGGAGATGAGTATGGTTACAATTCAGCTGTTTTGAAAACACAAGGGAATAACCCGTGCTCAGGAGTCAGAAGGTTGTATAAGTACGCTGCTTTCATTATACTTGCACAACAAAATTTATGGGTGAGATTAGAATTGCATGAAGTTTACCTTAAGGAGCTTCTTAATTTTGTTTTAGGCTGTGAAATTATTTCTTTAAAAATTACTATTGGGCCCATTAGTCCTATTCTAATGACTTTTTTTTCCCGGCATTCTGACTTCTAAAGGAGCTATAGTACTCTTCAGAGTTAAATGCTAATCTGAGTTGCTGTCTGACATCTGACTCTGAATCACTTCAGGATCTGTTTTCTGCTTTGAAGGAATTTGGGAAAGCACAGTGGACACACGGCATCCTTTCCGCCCCCCGGGGTTGATACAGCTGGCGTGGTGCCAGCACACAGCAGTAACAGGGAACTTTGCCCATGTCCTCTGTTGCTGGGATTCCCAGTGTGGCAAACACTGCTTCCTCTGTACATAGTTGCGGCGCCAGGGATCAGACACGACGATGTCGTGCTTTCCAGAAAGACAGGGAAATAGCTATTTATTAACTAAAACGTCAGTGTTTCAGGATGGACAACTGTCAGGATTCGTGTACTTCAGCTGCAGCAGTGTGAAAGTGGTCAATGAGTGGAGTTTGTAGCTGAGGATCTTGTACCAGTTCTGAGGTGTTAGAAGGAGTTTAGTTCATCTATTACAAAATCTGATTTGATGGAAAGTTTGGTATTTTTTTGCCGTGAACAGTGTAATTCATGGTTGGACTATCTGTTGCCTGACCATGTAAAATCACGTCAAAGTTTTGCCCCAGCGTAAGTGAGGAAAAAAAGAGAGATAAGATTGTTATGGTCCAGTTCTTGAGGAGGAGCCAGTGAAGGCAAGGATGTTGTAAAATACTCCACAGCTGCTGTAGGCTACTTCACTAATTTTCTGAGAATTTTTTAAGTCAGCAGCTTTTAGTTTCTTTTCAGCCTTATTCTGTCTTTGGGGCTTCTTGCTGTTTTTTCATTGTTGAGGAGTAATACTGTGCATTTTTGCATCTTCAGGATCCAGACCCCGGTGCTTGGGATTTCTCGTTAGCCTGTGTGGAGGTGCTGGAAGCTCCTGACAGAGAGAGGAGGTGTGTCTCTAGCTCCTGTCCCCACATCACCAGCAGCGACAGATGTCATTTACACCATGTAGCCATGCAGAGGGATGTGGCTGGCAAGGCAACTTGTGCTGCCCAAACATTTATTTCACAAACATTTCACTGAGAGGCTGTGGACTGAGCAGGAGAGTTCCGTGTCTTATTTGAGCTACCTTACGTTAAGGTGGAGGGTTAAATCCATAGGATGATGTGGCTGTATGTGTTCATACTCTAGTCTTGTCGCTGGCTCTGCGTGTGATCTTGGGCAAGACCCCATCTCGGATTCCTTGACCAAAACATGTTGCTGAGATTTTCTAGATATTTGAAGTATTTAGCATTTAATGTTTCCAGGACAGGGTGGTCACATTGGGTGAATGGTGCTGTGAAAATGGGAAATGTGTACCTTAGCGTCAAACTAGTGCCTTGAAGTGACGTGGTGTGTGTGGGCTTTGGCTGTCATCAAGCCTGCCCTAGCTTCTGTGCAGCAAAGCATCACTGCAAGGTGTTGTGCAGAGCCTGCAGGTCAGCTGCCAGCGGGGAAATGCTGAAAAATTTTTAATTGCTGAGTTTGTGCAAAATCAGTCTTTCTGCAAACTTAAATATGTGTTTCAGGTCAGTCTGTGTGACAGAGAGGTCCTACCAGTTTTGCTCGGAGCACAGCTCTGCACCATGTGTGTGCTTGCCGCGTTTGTCAAAGAGTGACCTGCATATGTGTTCACTTGTTCTTCAGTTCTGGTTTCATTTCATGTCACTTCCTGTGCATGAATCTGAGCTGTGACGTGCTTGCCAAAGGCTGAAGTCTTAAAAACCATGGGATTTCTTATAGTTGTCTATCTTTAAAAATGACACTGCCTTGTTCCAAGGTTAGAAACCGTTCCAGTGCTCTGTATTTCATTTTCTTAGCCTACAAGTGAAAGTTGTGCCTCTGCCAAGTGCCAGCCCCTCAACAAGAGCTTGATATGCAGGGTCACACTTAACCGTCTTTACAGTGCTGCATAATTTGTATTTTATCTAGAACCTTCCATGTAACTATCCAGTTTTTAGGCAGTTTGTGCAAATGCAGAGTTGTCAGGGAACTGTGGTCCCTTTGTCCCATCAACCAACATCCAGAGTGCTTGGAGCTTCCTTCAGCATCCAAATGTCTGTGACAATGCCAACGATGCATTAGCAATAATAATAATAATAAAAATAAATGTGTTTTTACAAGCAAAGACCTTCCACACAGAATGTTCTGGGTTCTCAAATCACATTTTTGTAAAATGTTTGTACGAGCTGTGACTTTGGTAGTACACTGAGTGATAGTAATTCAGATTTAAGTTATCTTGATGCAGTCGGTTTTACCTTTTAACATGCCTTTTTGGCTTGGGATTTTAGGCAAGAACTGCCTGGTAATGCACTCTCAAAAAAAGGCAGAGGAGTCTTATGTGAGTGAGGTAATTGGAAAGTGCTGGTTTGAAACTGTTGCCCTTTAAAAGATGAACAGTGTTTAAGGACCCTAGCTGCTTCCATACTAACAGCATTAGCTCTGCAAAATAAAGCTGAAGTTTTGACTTTGATCAGGTTGGACGTTGAGAGGCAGGGAGAAAGAGATTCAAGACCAATTTCTGTCATTTGCATTCAGGGTGATGCCTTTGATACTTTGCTTTCCGTCACCTTTCCCCTCTGCTTCTCATCCATCTTGGAAAAAGGGAGAGAGACAAGTAAAACTCCCAAGCAAACAAATAACACAGCTGGAATAACATCTGCACATATCTAGTGGGAAAGCACAGGCTTTGTGATCTGATGCACCACCAGGAGATGTGAATTATTCATGATTGATTATTAATCATAAATTAATTATATGTGATTATTAATCCCTATGAAAAATACTCAGCTTTGCAAGGCCTGCATGCAGAGTCTGGCACGCTTTGGGAAGCTGTGTCTGAAGACGTAACGTCTGCGTTGTGAGGGAACAACAGTCAGTCCCTGTATGGAAATGAGAATAACAAGCTACATGGGTGCGATCTGGTCAGAGGGGCTGGCTTTCAGAGCAGGGTCTTTACTTGATCGCGTATGTACACACCGCCCCTAAGAACTAACAACTGTTAACCGATACTCTTTAGACAGTAAACAAGCTCAGATGAGTTGATTTTTTTTGTTTGTTTTCATATGGGTTACTTGATGCTGCTTTTCCTGGGCACCACTCGGAATAGCTGTTTATCGGCAGGTAGAAACTTAAAATTCCTTGGACTGTCCTGCGAATTGACAGGTGTTTTTTGCTGCTTTCTCTTCTGGGCTACAGCACTTCAGTAAAGGATGCTGCAAGGTGTCAAGCTGCTGTTTAGGAATGAGCCAGCTGGTGACCACTGAAAGGCTGGGAAGTCACCCAGGGCCATCCAAGGACTGTTTTGTCTCAGTAAGCAGCTCATTTTCCTCTGTGCTGCTGTCACGGAGATCATTCCCATGTGGGTTTCTTTTGATATTTCCGTTTCCTCGATCCCTCCCTGTGTGCAGCGGGGGGGCTCCTTTGCTTTGTCACTTGCATCTCTCCTCCAGTGCCAGCATGGTGGCCACTGCTGCAGTTCGTGCTGGAGTGGCAGAGCCTACCAGTCCCTTCCTTTGGGGCGATGGGCAGCAGGCTTGAGAAGGTCCTGCTTTTCCAGGGTGGCAGATGCACTGGTGCCTGCACTGTCAGAGGGTCAGTCCTGCATCCAGGCAGGACCAGGGGCACTTCCCATGGCAGGGAGCCCCAGGGAGGGGGCAGCTGCCTCTGCAGCCTGCTGGACCTCTGCCTGGAGAGACCGGGAGGAATGATGCCTGCGTGGTACCACCCAGCCTTGTTAGTGCCTAACGACTGCGCATCATTGGAGGGTTGGGTTGTAGGTATAAGTCTTGTGCTGTCTAGCAAACAAGAATTAAAAAACAGAGGAGGAAAAGAATTCTTATTGCTAAGTAAGACTTCAAGTTTTTTTCCTGTAGCCAAAGCTTCAGTTATCTAAACAAATCAACAGAAAACCCCAAGGTATTTATACCATACTTACCCTATCAGCTAAACTTAAATGCTAGAAGATGCTCATTTCCTTTTCTGCATCAGTTTGGATTCAGCACAGGAAAAAAAAATATAAAAAGCATTTTGAGAGGTTTTTTTGCAAATAGATAAACCAGAAACAAACATGAGTGGCACTGGGGATGACTCAACATGCAACACAGCAGCAGGTTAACAAGAATCCTTAGAGTGGGCTTCCTTCAAATAGTAGTTTTAGCACATTTACATAAGTTGTTTGAAGTGTACAGACATTAAATAGCAATTCTGAATAAAGATGGATTTTTTCCACAGTAAAAAACAAAATAAATCATCACAGAAGCAGAAATTTCAAAAGCTCCTTCTTTAAAAGGAGGTTATTTTATTTTTTCATTATTATTTTTACTCATACTTAGGAATAAGAACTTTAGACAGATAGTTGTTTTTTGAAGGCATGAAATGCTTTTCATAGAATCACAGAATCATCTGGTGGGAAGAGGCCTTCAAGATCAGTAAGTCCAACCGTACCCCCTTGAACTACCAGGGTCCATAAACCGTGTCCCTCGGCACCACATCTACACATCCTTTAAAGACTTCCAGGGATGGGGACTCCACCACTGCCCTGGGCAGCCTGTTCCAGTGCTTCACAACCCTTTCTGTAAAGAAATTTTTCCTAATGTCCAACCTAAATCTCCCCAGGTGCAACTTAAGGCCATTTCCTGTAGTCCTGTCAGTTGTTACATGGGAGAAGACGCCAACCTCCACTTCACTACAACCTCCTTTCAGGTAGCTGTGGAGAGCAATAACGTCTCCCCTCAGCCTCCTTTTCTCCAGACTAAATAATCCCAGATCCTTCAGCTGCTCCTCACAGGACATGCTGGAATATTGGACCGTGCTTCAGTGCTATGTACAGTGCTGCCTGCCAGTTCCCAGGCTTTTCTTATATTCAAAAATGTTGTGAGGGATTCAAATGTGGAGCTAATCGTTTAGAAACTCTTCTTGAATTATTTGTGAAAGAAGTAGATTTTCCAACCTTTTTTCTTTTTCTCCCCTCCCCCATTTTTTTTTTTCCTTCTGCTTGTGTCTCCTGCAGACTCTGGGGGCGGCAGGGTAAAAGCATAAGGTTTGGCACTATAGCAGGAAGTTGATGTGGCATGAGAAGAAAACACGGTGTACTATGTCCATTGTAAGATAAACACTGCTATCAGCTCCTGCTTCAGTGCTCTTCAAGTCCTGTTCATGCAGATTCCTGCTAGGAACTGTGTGAGAAGTCCCAGGGCTCAGTTACCCTATGTGGGAGCAGAGTCAGGGCTGCTTGTCCCCACAGTGATGGTTGCAGTCAGTCTTCAGAGAGATGCAAGCCCAAGAGGTGGCTGCAGCACCGATGGGTTGTCACTGTCTCCTAAGGAAGAGGATGAATTGTGCTCATATCCCAGGGAATGGCTTGGGTTTAAAAATCCGTGGTTTATGTTACTCCTCCCACCAGCGTGTTATTAATTTAATTGCTCTTCAGCTTCTGAAGAATTTTGGAGGGGGCAGGGAGGGGGTGGAAAGATCTATTTTAAACTGCCCTCTTCTTTAATTCATGTCTTGTTCTTGATGTATTTTTACCAGCAGCACTTTGCGATTCAATTGCCACTTCTAAATGTCATTTACTTAAATAAAAAAAAGTAATTACATTTCTACGTGTGACACAAGGATTGAAATTAGTAACTGAATCACAAAGTGCAGCTTGAACAGCAGCTTTCCCATGACAGGAGGGAAGGCTTATGAAGTCCAGGGTACACTCGAATACAAGTGCAGAAGAATACTCAAAATCACTTGTTCTCCCATTAGGCTTTTTATTAGTGAAATACCTACTTAGAAATCCCTCATATTTAATAAAAATGGATGAACCCTATTTGGTTGCCTCATGTTCTCTGACATCAAGTTGTGGTTTTTTGATTGAAATCAGTAAGCCAGTGCTTCCCAGCACTCCTTGAAGAACAGTTACTCATGCACTTGTTAACTGTAAGCCTTGAAAGGGAGGTTGTTGGACTCCAATACTTTTTCTTGGGATTAATACCATCAAAAGCTTTTTCAAAAGGTGTATTGATTCAGCTTAAAATCTGACACAGACCTCTCATCTTTTTGCCTGTAAAAGGGGTCAAGGAAGAAATTTTGCATTCACATGTATTTCTGGTACTCCATAAAGCAAAGTATGACATTTTGACAGATGGACCAGCTCTTACTTCTTATAGTCCCAGTTTATTCACAATCCAAACAGGGACCATACAGTCATTTTAAGTTATGAAATGAAAGTTTGCCGCATCTTCCTTTTATACTGTACGTTTAAATTGCTGTTAACACATTTCAATTGAATCATCATTGGTTTTCTTACAACAGCATGACAATGGAAATCCAAAATACTCATGGATCCCACTGATGGCTGAACATTTGTAAGCCTTCAGGTTGCACTCTAGTTAGCAGAAGCTTCAGTTACTTACAGTTTACCAAGGTTTTTTCAGTACTGATGCGTTTTCCTGCTCAGTGTCTGCAGGCATAACCTCAGTCATGCCAGGTACGTGTTAGTGGAGCCTAAAAGTAGAAGCTGACAGAAGATACGATTTTGTGTAAATGGGAACTAGCACCCCAAAAGCTTCTCTGATTACCTCTTTAAAGAATATTAACACTTTTTCATTTACAGCTCTTAACCTGCCTTTTGCTCATGGGAGAGATGAGGTCTGAATCTTGCCTCCAGTCAACTTGTGTATGATATCCTGTAATAAAACTTCTTCAAACAACAGAATATTGGAAAAGGCCAGATATCAGCTCTGTAAAAATGTATGTGTAGCTGTTTATCTTGTTGCCAAGGTTGGGATTCATATGTAACTCTTTGCCTGGATAGTTGTCCACAGTGCATGGGCTTAACTTCCTTGGAAATCTTAAGCCCCTCTTAAATTTCCTGTTAAAGCCTGGAGGGGCAGAAGTTCAACTGACTAAAACTATGCTGAACGAGTAATTCCCTTTCTGGACTCTAGAGAAGGATCTTTTCAGCCTTCTGAGCGGATGCCTTCATAAGAAGCGGAGTTCTCTTAACTTTTGTACTAAATCAATAAATAATAATAGAGCAGCTGTCGATCACAATCTCTGGGA
>NW_010421788.1:14420-14755 GCF_000710305.1 Buceros rhinoceros silvestris | reverse complement strand
CTCAAATTTCAGCCAGAAGATAGATTTCTCACTTAGGGGCAGATACTGCCTTTGTCAACCATTCAGTCTCCAGGCCCTCTCTCAATTCTAAGTCATTTTCTTATCAACAAAAAACAACCAAAACCTTCCCTAACCCTGCCTGTAATGCCAAGAGAGCGACAGAAACATGGCCTGGTATATATCTGTGAAGAACAGTGAGAACGCACCCCTTTTGTGATGATCTCCTGAGCTTTCTACCAAATCCCCAGAGAGGAGCTTCCTCCGGAGTTTTAAACTGACCCTAAACTTACCCAAATTGAGGCAGGAACATTCCTTTAGTTCCCTGGGCAGTCATA
>NW_010421788.1:11505-14318 GCF_000710305.1 Buceros rhinoceros silvestris | reverse complement strand
AATTTTTTTTTTTTTTTTTTTTGCTATTGAACAGTTGCTTAGGTATCTGTCTTCCTGTGACTCCATCATAACTATGTCTAACTTTCACTGTGTGGAGGAAGGCTTGGGAATGTGAGCCGGGTGCACTCAAAGCCCTAGAAACTTGAAAAACTATGTATGTAAAGTATATATATTAAATATATAAAAAATATACTTGCCTTTTATTTTTTTTTTTTTTTTTTTGCTATTGAACAGTTGCTTAGGTATCTGTCTTCCTGTGACTCCATCATAACTATGTCTAACTTTCACTGTGTGGAGGAAGGCTTGGGAATGTGAGCCGGGTGCACTCAAAGCCCTAGAAACTTGAAAAACTATGTATGTAAAGTATATATATTAAATATATAAAAAATATACTTGCCTTTTACACTTCATGTTTTCTGTTTCATTTGTACTTGGACAATTTTTTGTTTTGTAAGAAAACAAATAGAAAAAAATATTGCGAAACAGTGTCAAGACTTTTTTCCCCTCTCTCCTTTTGTCCCTGTTTTAGGAAGGCATGAGGTGCCGTCCTGGACAGCAGTCGCCAAGCAGTCCTTGTGTCTCATGTGGCAAAAAGTGAAAGTGCAGCTAATGCTAAGCATGTCTTTCCTGGTTGCTGTGTTTTGGTATTGCAGAAGGCTGTACAGCTTTCTAGCACAGCTACTGAAACGGTAGGTTTTTATTATGCAGTCTTTAATCTTCCACACTGTTGCTTATTTCAGTAAATAGTGACATTCAGCAACTCCTCTTTGACACCTGTTTTATCATTTGGATTTCAGGTGGAGCAACTACCTTCAGAGAAAACTCATAAGTAATCTTTTTGTTGTCATTCCATATTCATTGACACCTCCCTACCCCCAACTACCCTTCAGGTGCAGAACAGCAGAAGGTAACTAATCTGTGAATTAATCTTGGTTTAGGGAATGTCAGCGTGCTGACAGAAGTTGATCTACTTGGTTATAGTGCGAGAGAATGGAAAGGAGAAACAAAGCAGGCCAAACACATGAGGGAGGTAAGAGTTGAATTTTGATCTCTGCATGAGGATGGGAGAGAAGTAATAACTGGGAAAGGAATAGCACTGCTAGGGCAAGCAGCTGCTGCAGCTACCAGAGCTTGCTACACCAGCAGGTCAAAGGTAAAGCAAAAGGGACAGTGTGAACAGGGGTCTGAATAAAGGCTGCAGCAGTGCGGGTCAAAATGCAGATCTGGTTTTAGTCTTGCATCTCCTCTGAATTCCCCCTGGTCTCATGAGATCCTGAAGCAGCCTAACCTGCTTGCTGTCCTTAAATGGGGCATTCCCGTACTTGTCTTGTCTCTCCCTTTTTTCTCACCTCATTCTAGCGAAGCAGTCCCTCTTCGTGTTTTATGCTCTTAAGTCCTCTGTTGGATGTGTTTCTCCAAGATGGTGAGTTGATAGAACAACTTCCTGAAGGAACCTCCTCTGAAACCCCTGAGCTTGCTGAAGCAGCAGGAAGCTCCCCCAGCAGGGTGAATCCAGTAGGCTCGCTATCACAGCCAGTGCAGAGTAGGGGAGACTGCAGCTGAGATGTGGTGGTGGGATGGAGTGTGGAAGCCACCAAGGTGGAGGAGGACCAGGAACTGAGACTATGTTCCTGCCTGCTTCAGGAAGCAAACTGTAAGACTCATGCAGCAGCCTGTGGGACTGTAGAGTCCTTTTTTCAGTTCTCTGCTAGTTTCTTGCTCTGAATTGTCTCAGGTGAGAACCAGAGGTAATAAAAAGGAAATACAGGAGTGCGTAGCTGGAAGAAGGGCCATCTGCTTCAGCCCAGAGCTGCCAGATGTGCTCAGCCTCAGGTCACTGTTTCATGTTGGATTCAGGCCAGTGTAAGTTGTTTTTGCCAAAAGGAGTTATCTCCAGGTGCCTGTTTCTGCCCTTTTGCTGCTCCTTCCCATTGTCCGCACAAGCTGTGAAGTGTTTGAAGTTCAAGCTGTTGTGGTAAAGAAGTGTTTGCTGACGTGCTCCTCATTGATTGACCATGTCAGTGTGGGCTAGCAACAGTGTACAGACTGGAGCCAAGTCACTGGGTTTGGAGAGAGTGCAGAATCACTCTTAAGGGGCAGTGCTAGTTTAAGGTGTTTGCAATTTTTGTGTATATAAAACTTTAAAATATTGTCTCTTATTCCTCTGGCTTCCTCTCATGAGTAGTTTGAAATTTGATTCCAATCAACATGGGTTTTCTCCCAAGATTTACAATTTTTATTGATAAACTTTTTTTGGTCTTTTTCTAGGCCTATGAAGAATTGTTTCGGAGCTGTCATGTCAAATACCTGCGGCAAGTCAGGAGGGACAACTACTGCGTGCTAAGAGCGGTGCTTTTTCAGATATTCAGCCAAGGCATTCCTTTTCCGTCATGGATGAAGGAGAGAGATATATTGAAGGTAAAATTCGCCTTCTAAATGAACGTGATTCAGGTAACCTTGCTGCTGCAGAAGGAAGCTTTGTTTAATGTGAAAACTGACAAGTCTGCTGTGGAAGTAGAGGAGAATCACTATCAGAATTTAAAGAGAATTTTTTTAAACTCTTTGAACTACACTTAATTGAAAAAGCGTCCCTGATCTAAACATACCAATGTAAACATGAATGTAAATGGTTTAAAAAAAAAAAAAAAAAAAAAAAAAAAAAAAAAAAAAAAAAAAAAAAAAAAAAAAAAGGTGGGGGGGGGGATGGATGAATGTTACTGCTGCCCTGCTAGATGTCACTCCCTGAGAAGGATATTTGAATCCTCCTCATCCACACTGGTGCAAAGTCAGTGGCTCACTTGTGAGCTGCTGAG
>NW_010421788.1:0-11331 GCF_000710305.1 Buceros rhinoceros silvestris | reverse complement strand
CAGCAGGAATCCTGCCCTGGGCTCCAGGAGCTTCAGCAAGAAGAGACAGCAGCAGGGGAGTGGGGAGCCATGGCTGCTGCCTGTGGCAGAGTGCACGTGCTGACTCCAAGGTGTCCGTAATCCAGAATACCTCACTGGATACGCAGATGTATGTAGCTTTTGCAGATGTAGGTTATATTATTTTGCTGAAAGCTATTTTCTTTTTTGGCTGCTCCTGTTTTAAAAGTTTCTTAAGGACTTGGTAGAAAATTGAGCCATTTTCTTAGCATTTGAGTTGTTCTGAGGCTTTTTTGCTTGTTTGTTTGAACTGTACAACCAGAGGATAGAACCACATTGTAAACTGTGTGTAGACAAATTTATATAACTTTATATTCTTCTTCGTGTTATGATTAGCTTTTTTTTTTCCCCTTTTTACCCTCCAGCTCCCTGAAAAACTTTTGTATTCTCAAGGTTGCAACTGGATTCAGCAATACAGTTTTGGGCCAGAAAGATACACAGGTCCCAATGCCTTTGGTAAATTGCGCAAATGCATGGAGACATTAAAGATAAATGTGAGTATTTAGGAAATGGTTGGGAGGAATAAAAGCACTGAGAAGTGGGTTGAGGAAGAGAACTGCTCCTGGTTATGTATTTCTGTGGCAGTCAGCCTTCCCCCGCCAGGTTCAGAGAGCTGAGCTGCCGGGAAGGCCATCACCTCTCCTGCAGGGAAATCCAGCTGTTGGGGGTCCGCTAGGCGAAGTACTCGGAGTTCCCCTGGAAGCTAGAGAGGCAGTCCTCCCCACTGCTGTTTCTGTGTGGCTAGTTGCTATTGCCATCAAGTGGCTCCTGCAGTATCTTACCATTTTGATGAAAAATAGTAACGTGCTGCATGAGAGGCTCCTGGACTCCCTCCCCAAATGGAAGGGAACAAATGAACAGTGCATTTTTCTGTAACTATTGTCTTTGCTTTGCTCCCATCTCTGTGAAATGTTTTATTTATCCTGTTTTACTAAAATTTCTCTCTGTAAGCTGAAGCACTTGATTACAAAGACCAGGCTGCCTCCTCTGCTCAGCATAGCCAGACTGCCTGCATTCCCAACCAGGAGCATAACTTTTATTTACATATTTAAAACTTGGGGTGGTTTAGTAGCCCCAAAGCCTTCTGAAACAGAGAGAAGACTTTGCACCTTCCTTGAGCTCCTCTGGGATTTCTGCATGTCTGCAGTTGTGTGAGCTCTGGATTGTTCCTGTTTGCTTTGACACAAGCTGTGCCTCGCACACCACCGCCCTCTCCTCCCCATCCTCCTCCTGCTGGGCAGTTGCTTTGTGTGCTCTCCTGGGTTGCAGCCATTAAGTGGATACTGGTATTTGCTGGACTTCAGGATTTTGGCCAATTAGGTTGAAACACTTCTCTGAAGCATCCATTATTCAGAATATCAGACCTTGAACTGTCATTTTTAATTCTACAATACACCATGGTTTGGGATTGATTGTCTTACCACAGCCTCAACAGCTTGTTTTACTGGTACGCATTTAATCTAGTTCCCTTTGTGTGGCCCTGTGTATCTGAGCCACAACTCCGTAACTTTAAATGCTATTATCAGTGACAGTAATTGTTACTTAAAGAAAACCAACAAACCACAAATAGACTTGTTTAGCTCTAGAAACAAAGCATTAGTAATAAAAAGAGGGAATTAAAATAGAGCTCTGGTCCTTGTCCCTTGCCTGGACCCTTGCTTTGCGACAGTGACAACTGCCTGTCTTCTTGAGATGTGCCTGGTGGTTCTTGTGTGCAGTTAGCATTTTGTTCTGGTCACTCTTTGCATTTGCCAGTGTTGGATTGTTTGGCTTTTATTTTTAACTTTTAGTTCTTTTAAGCTGATGTTGGTCCCTTGGCACAAAGCATTTAAACTGGATGTTTGTACAGAAAAAGATTTCAAGTGAGCATGGTGAACAAATCCATACAATTATCAAATTGTGGCAGAGCAGCTGCATGATGCATTATGCTGTTACGGGTCATGAGGTCTAGCTCCCAACTTCAGTTTAGTTTTATTAAGATGCTCTTTGGCCAATGAGATGAATTTTGCCTCAGAGGTTCTAAGGATGTTCTGAGGGGTTCTGGATTTTCACTAACAGGGCTCTGCTGCCTTTCCCAGCTCCGTCATTATCTTGTGGTCTGCTGCCTGCAGATGTTGCTGTGCCTGAGCCATGGTGGATAACAGGAGCATTGTGCTTAGGACAGGCTTTTCACTTAGGTAGCAGAGGTCCTCTAGCAAAGGGTTATTAGTGGTTCATCTACTTTGTCTCATTTTTAACGTGTAAGTAAAGGCTTCAGGGATACACGAGGAGATGTGAGGACCTCTTTCTTGTTTTAGTGTTCATGGGCAAGTTAGATTCTTTCTGTTTTTTTTCAGTTGCAGTTCACAATTTATGGTCACTTCAATGTATAAATGATACAAGTATAGAATTAACTGAAATTCATTTGAGTCCCAGTTGTTGGGCATCATTTCTATTTGTGGTCTCAAAAGACCTCTTAGTTCCAGATGACTGTGTTCAAGACAGGGTCCTTTAAGCTTTTTGGTTTGGTACCCAGTCCAACATCGTCTCTTGGACAGCTCATTTTCTGGGTGTGAGCAACAGAGAGTTCAGGAACTCTTGTTATCAACTGTGAGC
Organism: Buceros rhinoceros silvestris; assembly: GCF_000710305.1. NCBI lineage: Eukaryota > Metazoa > Chordata > Aves > Bucerotiformes > Bucerotidae > Buceros > Buceros rhinoceros. Next base: position 8,679 of record NW_010421788.1, on the reverse strand, counting down.
AGAATGAGAAATTCCTACCTCGTTCATGTCCCATGCGTATCTTGTCCCTTCTTGTGTAGCAAACTTACCTTGACCCCATGAAGCACACTAAAGCCATACAAATGTACACAGTTCATTACACCACTCTGGCTTGTCCAGTTGGCTTAGTTTCTTTTAACTGACATGCTCCTGAGATGGGCTCAGTATCTGAAGAATTCAAGCTAGGACAACTTTAATGTAAAGGCTACTATAGAGGAAAATCACTGAATTTTGGAAGCTGTAAATTAAAACCAGGTCAGGAGTCATCACTTAATCTAACCTTTGCTTGTGGCTTGATGTGTATGTCTGATGCACCCACACATTTCCTGTAACTTTCTGAGGTCCTTTTTGTGGCTACATTCCTCTGACTCTCTATTGACACTGATACCCGAATTTTCTACAGCATTGGTGGGTGGCTTTTGTATAGGACAATTACATTTGCTTTGTCATAGACTATCATTAGCATCCAGATTCTTGGAGCTGTCTGCAGCAAATTAGCAAAAGGTTTAGCTGGATCAATGGGAACTGAAATGTGTAAGGCTTCACATTTCATTGTGGCTCTGAAAGAGCCACCTACTTATTTGCACCACCATTTGGCTACAATAGTGGTATAGTAGAGAATTCCAACTGTTCATGTTTTGGAATCTTTTGTGTTATATATAATTATTAATAATTTGATTAATATTCTTCTGTGTGCTTTCCAGTGGGCTGAAATAAGTGCTACTAAAGATCACGAAGAAAGAGGAAACATGTGCAATGCACTCTTTTCTGATGAGAGCAAGGAGCACAAATTATATGAGGCCATAAAATTCATCATGCTTTATGAAGTTGTTGAAGCCTATGAGCAGATAAAGAACAGGGAAGAACCCATACACAACCTTTTTAGCCTTCTTCTTGCTCGTGATTCTTCCCCTGACCCTTTGAGTTTCATGATGAATCATCTGAACTCCATAGGTGACTCTATTTGCCTAGACCAGGTAATGATATAAATGAAAAACAAATCACGGAAGTTATTCCATCTGTGACGTGATTAGGTGAATATAACATACGTCATCTGTGATAGCGGCCCGTTGTTTTTTCTTTGGGATGTGGCAAAGTGGACTGAGGATACTAATATATCTTCCAGAAAAAAAACCCGTAGCAGAGTAAAACAGGGTTGACGGTTTTCTCGCTGGGCCAGAAATAAATGCTGCAAGCTATCAGTGAGACACAGTTTAGAACATTGATAACTTGTGATATGTAAAATAATTTTAAATTATGCAGATTTGACCTGTTGTTTCATTTTTCCTTTCTGTTCCACCGTGCCAAACCCTCTATCATCACCACTTTTTCCCCCGCTCTCTGGTTCCCATTAGGTCTGATGTCTGTTAAGAGTAGGTAATGACAATTCTATTAACTGGTGACCTTTATATGTTAAGTTTGGTTTTTTTCAATTTTATATTTAGTGAGGAGTTAAGTACTAGCATCTACGCTCCACACTTGCCACTCTGCAAATAGTTTCACTTTTCAATGGGTGAAATTATTTTTTATAATCAATTTCAGTTATCAAGTCAACTGTTACATGTTGCAGTCACCTTCAGGAGCAGTTTGATTATAGCTGGACAAGTTCTGCTCTGTCTGACTATGCCGAGCTTAGAGACGAGCTTTTTCCATGGCATTTTTCCAGATCAAGCAATCCTTTGCAAGAAGTGTCAGTGAAGATGCCGGTTCTCAAGTTTTATATACATGAAGTGTAAAGCAATTTTTTTTCCTTTTCCTTTTACTATCGTGGTCACAAGGTGGCAGGCTTCCCGTCTTTCAAGGTGTATCAATAATAGTCCCTTCTTGCTCCCCTCTAAGCTGTGTAAGCTGGCTTTGGGAGCAGGTCGTGTATTGTGTCAGGCATTAAGCAGAATAAACTCTACGAAAGAGCAATGAAAGGACTGGTGGAACATTAAGAGTATCTTCAAACTTCTGATTTTTTTTTTACCTCCACTTAGAAAAGGGCCCCTTTTATTCCTTGTCTGCTGTTTTGAAGATAGATGACTTGCCTTAACTGGAGTTATCTTCAGTTTAGTTTTCAAAGTCTGGAAATAAGTGTCTTACAGATTTCTTTCATCTTTAGGTGGAACTGTTTCTTCTTGGATACTTACTTGAAGTAAAGATAAAAGTTTACAGACTGCATAGGTTTAATACGGAGGAATTTGAAGTAAACTATCCAGATGAATACCGAAGGGAATGGAATGAGATTTCTCTCCTGACCGAGGATGACCGCTACTATCACATCCCCCTTTTCAGAACATGAAGGACCAGTGACTGTTTTTAATTTGTAAAATATAGTGAGTGACCAGTTCCAGTGAATTAGGTTTTTAATCGGCAGCAGTAAGATTTTGAGAATGCTTGTTAATGATTACAAAATGATTTATGGGTTTATTGTGTAAACATTTTGCTTTCCCATTGCAGCTCAATTCACCATCAGTCAGCCAAAAGAACCATAAAATATATTGCTATACTGTCTGGGGGGAAAAAAAAATCATATTTGAGGGTTGTCAGACAAAAAAGATTGGACTGCATGACAAAGAAGGCACAGGTAACTCTGGGTGTTCCATTGCTAGCCTAAGGGTTTACTCTGACATCTCTGGATGGGTTAAATTCAAGTTCCTGAAGCGATTACTGCCTTTTGCTCCTCTGTCTCTAGCTAGGGGCAATGAATCACAACAGAAGCAACTCCTGGGATCCCACAGTTTATACTTGAGGCTATTAAACTGTCATCAACTTGGAGTCACCTAGGATGGGGGGATGTAAACTGGGGCCTCTGCGTAGCTGCTTCAAACCCCGTTTGGCTTCTCCTGTTGCTGGACTGCTTCCCTCCAGGAGTGGGCAGAGCAAGCAGCTGCAGGCGGTACCTGCTTCGGACACATGCAGTTAAGCTGTCTGCACTCAGTGCTGGTATCTGAGGGTTAGGGAGTGTTACACAGGGGGAAAAGAAACAACACGCACACACACAAGAATACTGTGTGAGATGAACGGAAGATCTGCTTTATAGCTGGGGAAAGTACATAAGCTTTCTCAAAGCTAAAAAGGGCAGTATGAATTACTAAGTAACATGCAATGGAATTAGACCCAGCAGATGCCTGTGGTTTTTTTCATCTTGTAAGTCTTTAAGGGCTGATTTCAACATACCTGATAAGATTTCCTTTGCAATTCATCTGAGAAATCTGTGCACAGAATACACTCACAAACACTGCATTTTCAGAAACTAATGGTATTGCGTACGTTATGTGAGTTCAGCAGTGTGTGTACATGTTGTGTCCTCTGTGTATAGATTAATCTCTTTGCATAAGATTTCTATCTTTAGTTTAGACCTCAATGTTTGAAGAAGTGTGTCCAAGACTAAATGAGACTTACCCTACATGCAACATTTTGCCCAGTTCTGTTTTTTGGAAGAATCAATTGTTTTGATTATGTCAAAAAAAAGAGATCTTAATTTCCAGAACTATTAAAATGATATAGCAGGTCTAACAAAATATTTATGAGAAGCTTACAATCCCATAGGCATATGGTTGTATTGAAGAAGGTGGGATACATTAAGAAACAAGGCCTCTCCTGTCCTGACCCTAGAGACGTGGGGAAAGGTAGGTTTGTTTTTTAATTCTGCAGCAGAAAATACAAGCCAGTAACAAAAATGTGAACAGGCCTTGCAGGAGCCACAGCAGTTGCATGTGGTAAAGAAATGGTAATGCTTGGAGTGCACAAACAGTGGTCGGTTCCTTTGTGTAGAGGAAAACAATTTTATCCCTTACAGTCCTTTTATTTGTATGTATCTGTGTATATATTTATAAACACAAATGCTTGAGTTCTGTATTGAAACAGTTTTGTTTCCTGAAAGTTTTTCTGAGTTGAGTTTTATTCAATAATTTATAGCTTTTAATTAAGAAGGCTTGATACCCATAATAATTTCATCTCATCAAAACCTGCATATCAAATACTATATTTATTAAAAGAAACTTTTTTTCATGGAATAAGATAACTTGCCTACTTGATGTTTGGTTCTTCTCTGCATGGCTAAATGTTACAGTGCCTGAGAGTAGGATATTGCTGTTTATTTTGCATCAACAGTAACATTACAACTATCAATAAACCCATTTGTATTTTATTCTTGTTTTGGTGCAAGCAGACATATAAAAAAAGAAGGGTGTATTTTTATAGTGGGCTTTTTAATAGTTTGCATATTTATGAATAGAATACAAAAGCATTGCAGCTGAAAGTGATAAGTTGTCAAAATGTACATTTTGGTAATCTTGAGCATATGAGTAGCAGGGGGTTAATAAAGATCTAATACTGGCCAGTTTGGATGTTTGCATGTGAAGTAGGTCACCTTTGGTTCTGTGCAAGGCAATTGCACGCAGTCAGCCAGAGGAGTGGGTCTCTACGGAGGTCCGGTTCTCCCCACTGACTGTAGTGGGAGCTGGCGGTGATCAGTATAATCTCTCTGCTCTAGATGTTTGAAGTTAGGTGAAGTTAAATCCGGAAAGGACATGTTGAAACAGATCTGCTGGCTTACCAGATGTCAGAGGTGCTAGCCGAATCATGACAGGAGCAGACATGGGATGTGAAGAAGAACTTCAGGTTCCAAGTCTTATTGATAAATGCAGACTGCACTCTACACAGTATCTTGAGGAACACTGAAACAGCTTTGGGGCTGCACCAAGTTTTAATCAGGTTCTATGATAATACATTTTACATATGTATAAAGCAAAAATTATGTTTTTAACATATAAAGAAATATATGTATAAATATATATACTTGTGTGTGTATCTATATGTCTATAAAAGAAAAATACATTAAAAAGAAAATCATCCTGAATAAAGTGCTTCTGGAACTAACTGGTACTGTGGAAGTGACAGGTGCCGCAGCATCTTTTCCAGACAGTGGCACAGACAAGCTTGCTGTACAAATCCAGAAGCACACTGTCATCACCAGTTTTTTTTTTAATGCAGTATTTTAGGCAGCTGAAGTTTCAAGTCAGGATGTGTTTATTAGTTACTGCTGCTAGTTTAGCAAGAAAAATAAAACATACTGAAATCTCAGCAGTGGGTTTGGATTTTTTCCCCCAAACTTTAAAATGTGTGTTAAGAATGTAACAGAGCAGCTGAAGAAATTTATGTCTTTTACTATAATGGGGAAAAAAAAGTTTTTGAATGTCATCTTTTTTAAAACTTTGCATCTCAAAAAATCGATGAGCCACAATCCGTATTTCATTTTAACTTCAAAGAAAAATACTGGTGATCTCAATTCTTCAGCTCTAATACTGAAATTGCTTCTTGTGTAGATTGTGGCTGCCAAGTTGAAGAAAATTAAAGATCACCCAGTGTAGTTGTTTGTTGCCAGTAAGTCTACCTGCTTAGTCCTGGAGTATTGAGTCTATTGTCTAGGAAATAGTTTTCAAATGCAGTTTGTAATTTGCCTAAAGCACAGATTTAAGGAATACGTATGTTTTCAAATTTAGTTGTCCAGGAAAATAAAGATCTGTTCCTCTATACTTCAGCAGTATTACAGCATCTCGCCGGTGACCCTGTTACGTTAGTGCCAGTACAGGACTCGTGTTTTCTGGAGAATTCATTTTCCTGAAATCTCCTGATTTTGAAGAAATGGTGAAGTTGGGATTTTGGTGTTGCAGAAGCCCTGGTCTTCTCTCTTGGCTTGTGAGGGTTTGGGGGCACTTGCAGGTCTCCTTGGCAGGACAGAAACTTTCATTTTGGGCCTGTTTTTGTGAGAGGGTAGGATTTGGGTCCTTGAGGAGAGGAGCCTGGCACGGCAGCTGGGCTGGAGGGGTGCTGCTCCACTAAGTGGCATCCGTTTATGTTCGTGGCATCCTTCACGGTGTTGGTCCAGGGACGATCTTGTCCAGGGATGGAGCAGGCAGCCTTGCAGATGCTTTTTTAGAGATTTGTTAGAAATTTCCAAGGAAACCCACGTGCCCCAGAGTCAGAAGGTGATGTACCTAGCAGGAACAGGAGCTACATGCAGAAAACTTCATCTCCCTGGGGCTTGGGCTGATTTGCATCTTTCTTCATGAACCACAGAGCTTTGTGTCAGCCAGGGCTAGTGGGTGAGAAGGATGGCTGGGTCTTTGCTGGGACCTGTGTTACAGGGTTGTGCATGCTGGTTAATGCTGGTGGGAGGGAAAAATGGCAAACATAGAAGAAATAGGATGAATCCTGGATGCTTTCATGTTCTAGCAAATGCAGTTTTGCATAATTCAATGGGTAAGGCCTTGAGAGGGCATTTAACCAAAACATTTCTCTTTAGTGAAGTGTTCAGCCGCATGTAAATTCTTTATTGAAATGTGAAAGCAACTAGTTTGAATGCCCTTGTCTGATTTTGTGTGTAGCAACTGCCAAAGTCTACAGCACATACAGCAGCTAATAAATCCCTGTGTCCTTTAAGTGAAGTTCTCATGTTTAGCTGAATGTTTTCCCCATGGTAGTAGTTTTCAGGATTGTGATACACTGCATCTTACAAATGCTGAAAATGATCAGCCTTTGAGACGGCAAATCTAACATTGCTATGAAGGATTTTGTGTTCTTTCCCCCTATCCAGTAGATGGCTTCCAAGCATCAGAAAATGTAGTTCAATAAGCTCAGTTCTCCTGGCAATGCTTAGATTGTCACACTTGCCCAGATGATAGTGGTGGGCTGGCCCCAGCCAACAGCCAAGCATCCACGCAGCTGCTCACTCACTCTCCAGCACTCCAGTGGGATGGGGGAAAAAATGGGAAGAACAGGAGCAAGAAAGCTTTTAAGCCAAGATAAAAGACAAGGAAGTCACTTGCCACACACTGTCATGGGCAAAGCTTCCTCAACTTGAGGAATTTAACTTAATTTGTTGCCAATTAGTATAAATATTTAATTACTGATTTGGGTATTGGGAAACAAAAAAAGACAGACATTAAAATACTTAGAGGAAAAAACTCCCCTCCTCCTGTCCTAGGCACAGCTTCACTGTAGAGTCCTCCCCCTTGTCTTCACTACAGATGACGCTCACTCCCTTCAGTGAGCAAAGGAGCAGCACTGGGAGAGGGTTGTGGTCAGGATGTAGTGATTTCTCTCTGCCCCTCCTTGTTTCTCAATCCTTTCAGTGTGAGTCCTTCACAGGCCCCAGTCTCCCCCTTCCAGGGTGTACCAGCCCCAGTGGTGGCATGGGATAAGTTAAGTTCTAAAATTCTTGGTAAGTTACATGTTAACTGCCAATTCTGTGAAGGTCTGTTCAGCTTAATATAGCTTCTGCCATGCTGCTTGAAGGGGGAGGAAAAAAAAGGAAAAAGCAGGTCTATGTTTTTGTTGTTTTGCTTCTTGGATTTCTTCTAACATGCACCTTTATTTCTGCAGGACATGGAGGGAAGAGGGGGCTCAGAAGGTAGGGGTAATTCTGCATAAAAATGGCATTGTCAAGGTTTCTCTTGCTTTCTTTAATAGCATCTTTAGGACTGGTAGCACAACAGTGGAGGAGTAGTGATTTCTTGAGTTCTTGCAGACTGTAACAGGAGAAAATGAGTGTCTGAAAAGAGATGGAGTGATTCTGGACCTAACACAGGAGATACATGGGAGCTCAAGTGATGAGAAGAGCCAGGTTGGTAGCAAAGTAATTAAAAAGCTATGGAAGAGACCTGGCTAGGAGAAGTGGGCAAGTTCATGGAGGAAAACTTAGCAATTCCGTAGATCCTTTCTAACTGTGTGTGAACTGCCAGTCTGTGACTGGAGATGGGAAAATTTTCCAAGGTAATATCACAGATATAGTTGCAGCTATTCTTGTCCTGCTGCCTAAAACATGACACGTGAACAGATCACGTCTGCTGCATTCTAAGCTTCTTTCAGTCACTCTTTCAAAGTGTGAGTCCGCACTCCAGAGTCTACACTCCAGAACTGCAGAGGTATTTCTTGCCTTTCCTATATTGATGACTTCACTTAGGGATTCCTCTTGGTGATGGATAGTGTACCCACATTTGGCTGGCATTTACAGTGCTTCTGTTGCTGCAGCAGCAAGAAACACTTCAGCCACTTTCTGTTCAAGTTTTAAATGAGACATAAGTGAAACCCCACACTCTTGTTTAACAGGCTGTGAAAAGCCCATCTAATCAGGAAATATGGCTGATAAAATTGGACCACATATCTGTCTTCAGGGTCACCAAGGGTCTGTTCAAGGAAATGTTGCTGAACTCCCTCCTTAGCTTTCTCAGGTTAATTTTGGGCATTGGATCTTATGAGTCTTCAGTGATGAACATCTAGACCACAATATATTATCCAAGTAAGGAGAAAAGTAAGAGTCAAACCCTGAGCATAGCCAACCAGGTGAATTTCTCACATACGCTGTTCCATTTGATGGGATCGTAACTCCAGAAAGCTGCAGATACAGAGATGTGGAATTGAGATGGAGAGCGGCACCCAAGTCACCTAGACACAAGCAAAACTGTGCAGTGACCACCATGGGATGTGCTACCTGATTTAGTGGCACAAGGCATCCATGGGAGTTGGACAAATGATGTGAGCAGTTCATGTTGGCTGTGTTTTTAAAAGAACCGATGTAAACTGAACAAGATTTTGGTTCTGTTCTGTGCAGCTCCAGAGGTGGTTCTACATAGAAGTGCTCTTTGATCACTCAGAGGTGTGTGTGTGGGGGGG
>NW_010421787.1:15999-16232 GCF_000710305.1 Buceros rhinoceros silvestris | reverse complement strand
CAGCGGGGCAGCGGGGGCGGGGGCTGGGAGGAGGAGGGGAGGCACCGGGTCCTCCCATCCCTCAGGAACAGCGTCTAGCTGCGTCGGGGGAAGCCGGCGTCAGGGCCCCTGCCAGCCACATCTGGTGGGTGCAGGTCGGGAGAGCGGTCTGGCTGGGGAACCGGTGCCCCGCGAAACAGCCGCACCCTCTCCTGGGGGGGAATCCCGGGGGCTCTGGGCCCCGGGGGCTCTGG
>NW_010421787.1:15308-15887 GCF_000710305.1 Buceros rhinoceros silvestris | reverse complement strand
GGGCCCCGGGGGCTCTGGGCCAGGGGTGGTTGTTACTGCTGGCTCTGTGCGGCAAAGCTGGAGTTACCGTTGGGAGGCGTTGGCTCAGCCCAAGCATCAAACAGCCCCTGCCAGGCTGCTGGGGAGCCAAGCGCTCTGGAGCCTTGTGCCACAGACCCTCTTTGGTCCGAGGGTCTCAAAGCACTTGGCAGGAGGCGAGTATTACTGTCCCAGCTTTGTTGCTGGAGAGGGTGAGACTGGGGCCGGCAAGGGAGAAATAGCTGGGAGTCAGGAGGAGGTTCTGGAGCCCCTGCAGGGCGGTCCCACAGCAAGCTCCACTCTCTGCTTTCACTGCCAGGGCAGGACTCGCACTGAAAAGGTGTTTGCTGCCACGGTTCGAGAAAGGGCAGGGCTGTCCCTGCCTGCTCTGAGGGACCTGGAGCTTTGCTCTGTGTGTTTGGGTCGCAGCAGCCCCAGGGAGGGAGTCGAAGCCGCCCTCGTTGCTGGGGTCTGTGCAGTCATAGAGAGCATCTGTCCGGGCCGGGGCTGGGACACACTGACAGGATGGAAGGGAGGAGAAAACCCGGTGAGGCTGGCTGG
>NW_010421787.1:14701-15066 GCF_000710305.1 Buceros rhinoceros silvestris | reverse complement strand
TCCCAACCGGGGCTGGCGGGAGCAAGGCCAAGCCCGGGATCAGCCCGGGCTGGGAGCGGGACACAGGAGTGTGGCTCTGCTGACATCTAGTGAGGTTGTTGTCTCCTGTGAGCTGTGGAGGCGTTGGAAACCCTTGGAGGGTCTGGGTCTTCTGAGCAGCCGGGGTAGGAGCTGGTGTCTTGTTGGTGAAGACGCAGCTCCACACTATCCCCCATCCCCTCCCTGCAGCCCTCCCGGCTCCCAGCCACTGCCCAGGCAAAGCGCATGGACCCATGCGGGACCCGCAGCATCGCCCTGGCATCGTCCCTCCCGGTTAGGCTGGATCCTGTAGAGGAGACCAGCGGCTTCCCCCAGTCACCAATGCT
>NW_010421787.1:12666-14627 GCF_000710305.1 Buceros rhinoceros silvestris | reverse complement strand
CGTCCCCTCCCGGTGAGGGTGGGCCCTGTAGAGGAACCCAGCGGCTTCCCACAGTCACCAATGCTGTTTGCCTGGTTTTCTGGTTTTCCTGCCTCTTTTCCAGCCTGCCCATGCCTGATCTGCCTGTCGCAGCTGTCTCCACGCGAGCAGACACCTCAGGATCAACCGACACGGTGCAAAACAGAAAATAAGATACCAACACCCCTCTCCTGGGCAGCCGATGGCTTAGGTTTTATAGTACCCCACAACAGTACCCGCAGTGACACACTGGCCGCGCGCTGGCGCGGGGGCACTGGTGATGCTGGTGGGCAGCACAGGCAGGAGCCTCCTGCTGGGCCGCCTCTGCGAGGAGGAAGTGAGACTGGGGAGAGGAACTAGAAACGGTGGGAGAGCAGGGAGAGGCAGAGGGGGGGATATCGGAGCCCAGCCCCAGGCGGGTGGGTTTGCTGTGGGGGGGGCGTTCAGCTCAGCCTGATTCCTGAAGGAAGAAAGATGAAGTTCCTGGCGAGGCCGGAACGCAGGGCTGCTGGTTTACGGGAGGGCTGTAAACCGGGTCAGTGCTTTGTAGGGTTCCTGGTGCCCATAAACCATGTCAGCGGGTGTCCTGGCTCCGGGGAAAAGCTTCCAGCTCCCCCGTGCTGCTGCCGGGGGGCTGGTGCCTCGTCCCCCTTTCCTCTGAGCACCACCAGAATATTTGCTCCTTTTTTTAGCCATGAAAGGGCTGAAATGCCTTTGTGTCCCCCCGACAGTGCCCTTGGGCTTGTGGTAGCTGAAGGAGAGCACTTGTCCCTGCTCTGTGGTGGTGTGAGGAGGGCACTTGTCCAGGCTCCAGCCCAAGTCCTGGTGGTGCCCAGCAGCCTCCAACTGCTCCGCAGGAACAAACACAGCCTTGGCAGGGGCTCAGGCAGAGCTCCAGGGCTCCCTGAGCTGTTGCTGCTTCAGGCTGAGCCTGGGTGCTGGCCTGCTCAGCATTCTGCTTCCCGACAAAGCAGTTTAAAGCTTCATTTCTGGGAAAAGGGAGCTGATGGCAGGAAACCACCTCACTGCCCCATCGGGTTCTGGCCGCGTCCTGCACACCTGGGCTCTTTCATCCCTGCAAACAGCTGCCTGGCCAAACGTTAACTAACATCCCCAGAAGAGGTCGGTGGCCCTCAGCCTCTGTTTGCAGATGAAGTGAATGACCTCAGCCGGGTGGCACAGACAAGGTGGCCCTGGGACAGTGTACCGGGAATGCCCCTGTCCTGCTCCCCTCCCTGGGTTACCTCTGCCTTCCCAAGAGCCCATGAATGCCAGGGAGGTGGAGGCTCCCAGAGCTGCTGTCCCGAGTGCAGCCCTGCTCCAGCAATCCTGCTTCTCCCCAGAGCTCCCCAGGCCGAGCTGGTTTCCAGCCACCTCCGTCCCCCGATCCAGCCCCCTGGGCAGGGTGGCTGTGCTGTCAGACACCCCTTTCCGTGGGAGCCTGTGCTTGGTTCATCTTGAAGCTTCCATGAAACCAGCCCTGGGTGATTTCTGTCATAGCGTGGGGCGTGTGGGTCCTTCCAGCCCAGGCGCCAAGGGAGAACCATCCCCACCAGCTGCTGCGAGCTAGAGCTGAGGCTTTTCACCCTTTCCCTGCGGATAAGGAGGGGTTATTCCTCACCCTCTGCAAGGAGGCACTTTTCACACTCCCACTTACCTCCCGGAGCGTGCGGGGACTGTCCCTCCAGTCATTCCCACTGCCTTCAGGTGAACCTGCCTCTTGGCAAAGCCACCCTTAGTACAGAGGATGTAAGTCTGGTTTTGCAGGTTTGTGTCTTGCCTTTTGGAGGCTACGACTGAGGTTTTGTCCCCTCCAGGATGAGTGCCCTGGGGTGAGGGGGCGGGTGGGTCTGTGCCCCATCACCTCCCAGCCCTCCCCCAGCCCTGATGGCAGGTTGGTGGCTCACCTGAGTGCTGCCCTGTGGCATGGCCAGGGCAGCCTC